>NC_073384.1:19832914-20132914 GCF_028641065.1 Leucoraja erinaceus | reverse complement strand
ACTGATCAGAGCAAATGTTTCTGACTATCTACCCTATCTATTCCCCTTAATAACTTTTTATACTTCAATCAGAGTCCTCCTTTGCCCTCCCCGCTCCAAGGAAAACAAACCTAACCTATCTAGTCTCTTCATCCCAAGCAACATCTTGATGAACCTTCTCTGCAACTTCTTCCATCACTCCATTTCCCTCCAGAACTGCACACAGTACTTCAGTTGTGGTCGAACTATTGTTTTATGTCCCTGCTCCTGTATCTATACCCAGGTAATAAAGACAACTATTTTGTACTCATTCTTAAATTGAAGCAAAGCACTAGCATCAACCTTGAGCTAAACGCTGTTTCTGTGCTTCTTTTTTACCATGTGGCAAAATTATGCCCAGGTTTGAGGACAGTTATGGCATCTGTTGTGGACGTGTGAATGGGAGACGTGCCCTGGAGGAGACAATGTTTGACGAAGCACTAAATTACATCGCTGTTGTAACAACAAGTATTACATTTGAGTTTCCAATCTGATTAAAGGATTCATATCCAGTTGAGAAGTTCCCACATATTCCTTTGTGGCATTGGTTCTGTAACACCAGTGCTTACGATGTTATTATTCCATATAACATGTAACAATTACAGGACGGAAACAGGCCATCTCGGCCCTACAAGTCCGTGCCGAACAACTTTTTTTCCCTTAGTCCCACCTGCCTGCACTCATACCATAACCCTCCATTCCCTTCTCATCCATATGCCTATCCAATTTATTTTTAAATGATACCAATGAAGCTGCCTCCACCACTTCCACTGGAAGCTCATTCCACACCGCTACCACTCTCTGAGTAAAGAAGTCCCCCCTCATATTCCCCCTAAACTTCTGTCCCTTAATTCTGAAGTCATGTCCTCTTGTTTGAATCTTCCCTATTCTCAAAGGGAAAAGCTTGTCCACATCAACTCTGTCTATCCCTCTCATCATTTTAAAGACCTCTATCAAGTCCCCCCTTAACCTTCTGCGCTCCAGAGAATAAAGACCTAACTTATTCAACTTATTCCATTCAGACTTTATACTGTAAAGGGCCTGTCCCACTTAGGCGATTTTTTCGGCAACAGCCGGAAAATAGGCTATCACCACATGGTCGCGGGGCGATGCCTGTATTGTCGTGAGTTGTCTCCTCAAGGGTCGTAACTTTTTTCTTGTCGCAGCTGGATTTTGAAATGTTCAAAACCTTTCGGCGACAGTGGGCTTGACATTGCCTGTCTTTTCCTGTCGTAGGTGCTGTCGAAGGTTGTCGTAGGTTGTCGACAGGATGACCCAGGTGGCGTTGGTTGTCGCTGGGTGCTGACTTCGATGAATTCCATTGGTGACTACCTACTTCAACCTACGTCAACCAGCGACAAGTACCGGCGACTGAATTGTCTTCAGTTGGCTTCAGTTGTCGTCAACAGGGTCGTAACTTGTCATATATGGTAAATGGTAGGGAATTGAAGAATGCAGGTGAACAGAGGGATCTGGGAATAACTGTGCACAGTTCCCTGAAAGTGGAATCTCATGTAGATAGGGTGATAAGGAAAGCTTTTGGTATGCTAGCCTTTATAAATTAGAGCATTGAGTGTAGAAGCTGGGATGTAATGTTAAAAGTATACAAGGCATTGGTGAGGCCAATTCTGGAGTATGGTGTACAATTTTGGTTGCCTAATTATAAGAAGGATGTCAACAAAATAGAGAGAGTACAGAGGAGATTTACTAGAATGTTGCCTGGGTTTCAGCAACTAAGTTACAGAGAAAGGTTGAACAAGTTAGGGCTTTATTCTTTGGAGCGCAGAAGGTTAAGGGGGGACTTGATAGAGGTCTTTGAAATGATGAGAGGGATAGACAGAGTTGACGTGGATAAGCTTTTCCCACTGAGAGTAGGGAAGATTCAAACAAGGGGACATGACTTGAGAATTAAGGGACAGAAGTTTAGGAGTAACATGAGGGGGGACTTCTTTACTCAGAGAGTGGTGGCTGTGTGGAATGAGCTTCCAGTGAAGGTGGTGGAGGCAGGTTCATTTTTATCATTTAAAAATAAATTGGATAGTTATGTGGACGGGAAAGGAATGGTGGGTTATGGTCTGAGCGCAGGTATATGGGACTAGGGGAGAATACGTGTTCGGCACGGACTAGAAGGGTCGAGATGGCCTGTTTCCGTGCTGTAATTGTTATATGGTTATATCTTGTCGAGGGTGGACATAAGTTGACTTTGGTTGTCGTAGGTTGTCACCTGTGTGGTCGAAGGTTGTTGTAGGTTGTCGTATGTGTGGTCGTGGGTGGATGTCCTAAGTCGCGAGGAATATGTGTCGCCGGTTGACGTAGCTTGTGGTAACTTGATGTCGACTAGGTGTGGGCTTGTTGTAGACACTGTCGTAGGGTGGGTCCAGAGAAGCCGGTTTTTCAGTGTCCCTCTACGGCTGTGACTGTTGTCGGCAGTCACCTAAAAATCGCCTAAGTGGGACAGGCCTTTAATGCCCCTGTCCCACTTAGGAGACCTAAACAGCATACTGTGGTGACCTTGCCCACCACCCAAAAAAAAATTAAGGTCGAGGTGACCTGCAACCTCCTACCACCTCCCACGCATATGTTGAAAACCTTCCTCGACTATGAAGAAAACCGGCTTTGACTAGTCGATTTTTAGTCGAAGCCGGCTTTAATCATGATGAAAAAATAGCAGCAACCTAGATGAAGACTCGACCATGCGGAAACCACTTTCGACAATTAGGGAGAGTGACCAAAACCTCCGGTGACCTCATGGAAACCTTGGGTGGCGGGCAAGGTCACCAGAGGTTGCTGTTTTGGTCTCCTATGTGGGACAGGGGCTTAACTCTTCCCTATTGATGGGTCTCTCCCACCTTGACTTCAGCCATGATCTTGGCTTGCCTTCATTGTGTAATAGTGAAGGAGCGATGGGCTCTTTTCAATTATGTACAATAAATATTTCATTCAGAAAAGTAATTTGTTTGGAAAGATATGGTCACAATCTTTTCTCATTGATGGCCTTTTTTGATGATAGATATATGCACCGACTTATTATCCCTGATCTTCCAATGGGAAGTTACCCCAAATACTTCAAGAAGGATGGACAAAAGTAACACCCAAACTGTAAACTATCACAATCAGTCTTTTTTTTTCAAGATAAACAAAATTGCGTAGAAAATCTCAGAGTGGTTCCAAAGAGAAAAAGATTGAAAATAGAAATAAACTGCAGCAACTGGAAACCTGAAATAGAAACAGAAAAGGCTGGAAATTCTTAGCAGGTCAGGCAGCATCTGAGGAAAGAAAAGAGTTAATGCTTCAAATTTTCATCACAACTGGAAAAAGTGAAAATGGGTTTGTGTTAAGTTGCAATGAAGATAGACGCAAAATGCTGGAGTAACTCAGCGGGACAGGCAACATCTCTGGAGAGAAGGAATGGGTGATGTTTCGGGTCGAGACACTTCTTCACACTGAGGGTTTGGAGGGGATAAAGATAACAAAAGGAATATCTCTGACAGCATAAGACCAGGGTTGAAGCCTGATCAGTAAATGATGAGAACTAAAGAGAGAGAAAAAACAAATAAAGAGAAAAGTAAAAGCTGTGAACTGCAGGTAGATGCTGGTAGAGTCAGAGATGCAAAATTAATTAATATCACAAAAGGATGACTGACAGAAAAACTATGAACTGAGGACGCTGGCTAAAGCCCCTGTCCCACTTTCATTACTTAATTGGCGACCTCTGCTGAGTTTCCCCTTAACTCATACTCGCAGCATGGTCATCACGAGGTCGTAGGAGGTCTTCGTACCTCCTCCTCATGCTCGTGAGTGGTCTCCGCATACTCGTGGCCTCAAGTACGTCGCAGCGTTTTTTCCAGCCTGATAAAAAATGTCCATGAGTAAAAAAAAGGTCGGCATGGAAAGAATTAATACTTTTTACTAGTAGGTAGGTTGTAGTAGGTCGTGATAGTAGTCGTAGGTTGTCATAGACAGTCGTAGGTAATCGTAAGGTAGTCATGGGTCGGTAACTGGCTTGAGAGACAAAAATGCAGCCATGACATAATTTTCTCATGTGATCATTTTCCACTCGTAGTTAGTCGTAGTTGGTCTTAGGTGTGGAAGACTGAGGTCGAGGGGGGTCGGAGGAGGTCGTGGACATAGTCGTAGACATAGTCATAGGGGGTCGTAGACATAGTCATAGGAGGTCATAGGAGGTCTTTTACTTTGGCGAGTCAACACGACCTTGACATTTTTTTAAACTTGTCTAGGGTCTTCTAAACTCGTGGATTAGGTCATCCAAGTGGGACAGGCCCTTAACAGAGCTATTTGAATTTGAGAAAGAGGCCATTTGACCCATCAGATCTTTGTGAGAGCAATCCAGTTACACATATTTCCCTGCCCTCTCCTCATCGCTCAACAGTTCTCTCCTTTTCTCTACTTATCCAGGTCACTGCAATTGAATCTACAACACTTGGCAGATCATTCCACCACGTAAACATTCATAGAACACAGAACAGTAGAGCACTGGTCCACAATGTCTGTGCTGAACATGATGCCGTTAATCTTCTCTGCCAGCATAAATAAATATCCCTCCATTCCCAGATATGCATGTGCCTATCTAAAAGCATCTTAAATGCCACTGTCGTATCTGCTTCCATCAACTTCCCAGGCAGCATGTTCCAGGCATCCACCACTGTCTTTGTCAAAAGCTTGCCCCATGCATCTCTTTTAAACCTTCCCCCTCTGACCTTAAACCTATGCCTCCGGTACCTTGGTACACGTGACAATAAACTAAACTGAACTAAACTTAGTCTATTTCAATTCCACTCATAGACTCATTTCCACTCTGAGAAAAAAAATGCTTCTGTCTACTCCATCTATGTCTTTGATAGGGAAGGCTCTGGGATGGAGTAGTGTTTCCCAACTAAACTTTTAAGAAGCCTGGCTCTAATTTGCATATAACGTTCCTCTCTGCTTCTCCAAGCTCATACAATCTCCTAGAGCAATTTTGGTAGAAAAATGGAAAAGATCTGGGATAAATTGTGTAATAATGCAGGGGGATAGGACAAGCCTGAATGGGACTACTGTCAATTCTCTTCTATCTTTCAACTACTGATGCTGTTTATCCTGCCTACATAGACAGATTGGCTCACTGATCAGTGTGGGAGTGGAGAGGCATTTAACCAACTTTGCTCTATATCATGCACATTCCATTCATCTATCAATCCCCGTGCTCATTGACTAGTCTCTCATTAACAATGGGACTGCCTTAGACAGATATCTTGGACTGCATTGATGAGATTGGACTGAAGGGCCTGTTTCCGTGCTCTTTCTTTAGAGCCTTATTTCCCAAATCCTTCATTGGTCTATAGTTCTGACCTTCTCTGCCGCTAATCCAGAATTACCATCATCCCATTTCGTTTTGGGGTTTTGATCATCCTTAAATTTAATGGCTCCCCTTTGGCTGATTGTCCTTTCAGCTATTAGCGTTCAAACCTCTGGTTTTCTTTCAAAGTCACAGTGTCATGAAGTTGTATAGCATGGAAACAGGCTCTTCAGCCCCACACATCCCTGCCAACCTTGTAAAACATTTTCACTATTTACTTCTTTAATATGCTGCTTTGAACACACTCCGTCGATTGAGTATTTGATCATCAGCAGCTCTAATGCAAGGATCAATATCAGGTTTTCCCTGATACTTCTGAAAAGGACTTTGTTGTACTGTACAATGTTGATAGTGCCGTTGAAATGGGAAGAGTAGTTGTAGCAGAAACCAACTAACCACCTGTGCATTTCCAACACCTTCTGTTTCTATTTTGGATTTCATCATTTCCAATTCCTACTAATGATTTTATTCTAGTCTACACACCGAAGCAAACTTAATTTATCTGTCTTCATCAAATATGCCCGTACACATAACTGTTATAGTATTACTGCTTGTTTCTAATAGCCTGCCTGTCAGGGCCATGAAAAACACCAGAGTCATGGAAACATGCAACACAAATACAGGCCCTTTGGCCCATCATGTCCATGCCAACCGTCAAGTACTAACCCCATTTACCAGCATTTGATTCTCAGTTTACTAATCTTTGTCGATTCTCTGCCTCACTACCTTCCCAGGGCTTTTAACAAAGCCTTGAAATTTGTTGTATTATAGAAAGTGATAATGCTGGAAATACTCTGTGTATTTCTGCGTGTATAAACTATTAGAAAAGTAGATGTGTTGCTTCAATTGAAGACGTTGCCTGACCAGCTGATTGGTTCATGCATTATTTCAGATTTCCAGCATCTGCTGTATTTTTTTTATTTTAATTTACTCCTGAAATGTAGTTGGCTGGTTATCTCTTCTCTACACCTCCCTCGGGTACCCTGGCCTCTCAGACTACATACGTTAATTTGTGTATTTGCTCCAGTGTCTCCATCGCAGGCCTGACTTTCTCATGGATGAAAGTCTTTGATTCCTTCTGCCACATACCAGTGGGGAGGCATAAACAGTAATGAGGTCAAGAGCCATCAGGATAAGGAACAGCATTAACGCAGGCAAGCAGGATTTGTATACGTAGATAGGCATGTTGGTTGGCCTAGACACGGTGGACCTCTGTCCAAAATGGTGTAAAATGTTGGTACAGTGGCACAACGGTAGAGTTGCTGTTTTACAGCATCAGATACCAGGATTTCATCTTGACTATCGGTACTGTCCGTACAGAATTTGTACATTCTCCCTGTGACCATGTGAGTTTTCACTGGTGCTCCGTTTTCATTCCACATTCCATAGACATGCAGGTTTGCAGGTTAATTGGCTTCTGTAAATTGCAATGATCACATTATCACATGGAGAAATTTTCAGTGTTTTTTTCCCTTAGTCTTCACACCGAGCAAGCTATTACATGACTGAAAGTCGACAAATCCCCATGATCCAATGATCAGCTTTCGAGGATTTTGATGGAGATGGTGATAAGGATACCACATAAATCCTTACCCTAACCCTAACCTTTGTCCTAATCTAAACCTAACCATGGGCCTGGCCTAAGTCTTGATCCTAACTCTAATCATAGCGATAGACCTTGACCCTAACTTAGCTCTATCCTAACCCTATCTCTGGCCCTTACTCTGGTTCTAACCCTAACACTAAGTCCTGTGTCCCCCATTCCCCCAAATGTACACACTCAACCTTCTCCACCACAAATAAAAATAAAATATACACAAAGGTATGGACCCCAATAAAAGTGAGTGGAACTAGATGAAGATAATGAAATTGCAGTATAGATCAATGTACCAATCTAGTGAGACCATATATCAGTAAAGAGAACAGTGAACACAGGAGAGATCATTATCCCACTGCCCACAAACTGATGCATAATGCCTAATGCATGGTTATCATTTCCATCATACTAAAGATTTTAGGTTTCCCCACAGACTGAAAGGGAGCAAAGGTAACCCCATTTTTTAAGAAACAATGGTAAGAGAAAACAAGATGCTACAACTTTTTAGTCTGACATCTGCAGTAAGGAAAATGTCGGAAACTATTATTAAGGAAGTGGTGAGTGGACAGTTCAAAATAAATAATAGGATCGTGCAGAGTCAGCATGAAGTAATGAAAGGGAGATCATCAACAAATCTGCTGGAATTTTTTGAGGTTAGAAATATGGAAAAGATGTGGCTGAAGCAGCTGATGTGTCAGATGTTCTTCAATATGATGACACTAAAGGGATTTTTTAAAAAGCAGAACTAATAGTATTTTAGGGTTAGTTACAGGTGTGGACTGGAGCTTGGTTTACAGATAGTATACAGTGAGTAGTGCTGACTGAATCCACATTTGGGTTGGGAGGCAATAAACAGTAGGCTGTTCTATGGATCAGTGCTGGGACCACACCTATTATTAATCTAAACCAATGATTTGAAATAAGAACTCAAGGGCAATATGGTGAAGGTTGTTGGGACGATAAAGTTAGATGGCAACATGGGCTGTAAGGAGGATGAAGAGAGACTTTAAAGGGATATTGACAGGCTACATGAATGTGCAATAATATATAGTGGAAATATGTAAGCATCCCTTTGATAGAAAAAACAATAGAATATTTTTAAAATGCTGAAAGATTTAAAGGAGGGTCTTGGTTGACAAAACAAAAGTGCTGGAGAAACTCAGCGGGTGCAGCAGCATCTATGGAGCGAAGGAAATAGGCAACGTTCCGGCCCAAAACCCTTCTTCAGACTGATATAGGGTTGGGGGGGGGGGGGGGGGGGGGGGGGGGGGGAGAAGAAAGGAGAAAGGAAGAGGAGGAGCCCAAAGGCTGAGGGAGAGCTGAGAAGGGGAGGAGACAGCAAGGGCTACCGGAAATTGGAGGTCAATGTTTATGCCGCTAAGGTGCAAACTGCCCAAGCGGAATATGAGGTGTTGCTCCTCCAATTTCCAGTGGTGCTCAGTCTGGCCATGGAGGAGGCCCAGGACAGAAAGGTCGGATTCGGAATGTGAGGGGGAGTTGAAGTGCTGAGCCACCAGGAAATCAGGTTGGTTAATGCGGACCGTGTTCGGCGAAACAATCGCCAAGCCTGCGCTTGGTCTTACCGATGTAGATCAGCTGGCATCTAGAGCAGCGGATGCAATAGATGAGGTTGGAGGAGATGCAGGTGAACCTCTGTCACACCTGGAATGACTGCTTGGGTCCTTGAATGGAGCTGAGGGGGGAGGAAAATGCCCGGGGGGGGGGGGGGGGGGGGGGGGGGGGGGGGGGGGGCGGGGGGGTTGTGCGGGAGGGAAGGGAGGAATTGACAAGGGAGTTACGGAGTGAGCGTTTTTTGCGAAAAGCAGACAGGGGGGGAGATGGGAAGATGTGACGAGTGGTGGGGTCACGTTGGAGGAGGCGAAAATGACGGAGGACTATTTGTTTTATGTGACGGCTAGTGGGGTGAAAGGTGAGGACTTGGGGGACTCTGCCCTTGTTACGAGTGGGGGGATGGGGAGAGAGAGCAGTGTTACAGGGTATTGAAGAGACCCTGGTGAGAGCCTCTGTCAGTAGGGGAGGGGAACCACCATTCCCTGAAGATTGAGGACATTTCCGATGCCCTGGCGTGGAACACCTCATCTTGGGAACAGATGCGGCTTGCTTGTCCTTGTATATGGATTAATTAACTTTCAATTTCAGCAAATAATTAGAAAGGGAAATTTCCCATTGGCCTTTATTAATAGATCAGGGTGTAAGTGTCGAAGTTACATAGGACCTCGGTGTGATTGCATCTGGAATATTATGGAGATGTCTGATGTTGATTCTGAAGCTAGGATTTGGGTTAGGATCAAGGCCAAGGCCAGGCCCATGGTTAGATTTAGATTAGCACTAAGTTTAGGTTTAGGATGAGGATTTATGCTATGGTATCCTTTTTCTTTATCACCATCTACAAAACAGGTCATTAAATGGGATTTGTGATTCCCCTACCCTGGTTAAAATACTGCGCCTTTCAATTCCTCTTCATGATTTTACCCCATCAAGTCCCCTTCATGATTTTAAACACCTCTACAGAATCACATCTTAACTTGCTGTGCACCAAGGATTAAAGTCCTAGCTTCGGCAATCTCTCCCTAAACTCTCAAGTCCTGGAAACATCGCGTTGTAAATCTCCTTCAAACCGATTCCCATAACCAAATTATTAGTCACCTGCCACAATAACTTGGCTTCATGCTGTGGCTTTATATTTCGTTTTCCTTTTTTAACAGTCATGTGCATCATTCTGGAACATTTTAATAAGTTAATGACCCTATATAGCTGTATCAAAAAACACACCAGCAGCTGCAGAAAGAATGAATGGACAACATTTTAAGTCAGGACCCTTCTTCAGACTGTTGAGCAAGATTCCTCAAAATTCCCGCATCTGCAGTGACTTGTGTTTTATATGCCTGGCTTTTGTTGCCATGGTATTTGCAAAGTAACATACTACAGATACTGGAGATCAGAAATCAAGACAGAAGGTGTTGGAAATAATCAGTAGATCATGCAGCATCTGGGGAGAGAGCGTGGACATTTAAGTTGAAGAACTTGCACCAGAACCTAGAATGGAACACGTTGCGGCAAACGTAGGGATAGGCACGGAGAGAAGAAGAAGGAAGGTATTCAGTAAGGGAGCAGTGCAGACTGGTGAATTGGATGATGTAGGTGACTAAGAGAGAGAAGTTAAGGCTAGTGAATAATAATAGGTCGGCCAATGGCGAATGGGAAAAGAGACAAATTAAATGAATACATGAATGCTGAAAAGTTTAGGCAGAGGGCTGGAATAGTTGATTGAATTTCCAACACATTCTTTTTTTTAAACACTTTTTAACATTCACTCTGACTTTGCTCCACGTGGCTAAAAAATGTTTAATTGCCTGCCTTCACCATTAGTGTCAGCCAGCATTGTGAATGTGGCATAATTACTACCTATTCAAAATAACTCAGCATGCCCTGGGTAATAAGAAACTCTGCAGGTCTGTTAACTAAGCCCAGAAGTTTGCCTCCCCCTCTCGAGCTGTTTGCTGGCACATGTGGAAAAATAATGCAGGAACTGGTTAACTTTATGTTTTAACACCCCTGGGTACTGATTGACTGAGTTGGCATCAATACTCTGACTGCCAGTATAGAGAAATCTCAGGATGTAGGATCACTGTGATATATAATGAGATGACACCCCAAAGGGAGTGTAAAGTATCTTGATGGAGGCAGATTCAAAAGTCGTCTCATTGCAAAATTGCAGCTCACTTCTTTTCTTCAATTATTCAAGGTGGTCAATTTGAATTGCTAATAGGTATTTTATCACTTTTCAGTCTCAGCATGCTACATTTTCATTTTGTTATTTTGTTTTGCAGCACACCACAGTCCTTCCCTTCATTCTGATTGAAATGAGGACAACTCATCATCATTATCCTAACAGAACGACAGGCCAGGCTGCAGTTAGCTTCTTTTCCACTGGATATATCTTATGGTAAGTAGCTCTATTTAATGGCACCATGGTTGAGTCATCCACTGCTATATTTGGACACAATGCATTCAATCATTACTAGTTCACACTAATAGTGCCTCAGTCAAGCTGAAATCTCAATTACAGCTGCATTTTCAGCCTGAAGGATGTTTTAGTAACCTGCTGCAGAAATCAAGAAGCAACTGTCAGAGTATAAATATTTTTAGCTTTATAAATTTCATGCTTGCCTGTCTCCCTGCTACCTCTCCAAGACTGCCTTAAAGTCCCTTTGCATTAACAATTAATTTCCAAGTATCTGTTGTGGGCAGTCTTAAACATAAAGCATGGTGCGCATTGAAATAAGGTAAACATTTTACTCTTTGAGCAGCTTTGACTATTAGTGATAATAAGAATTGATGGTGGAACGGACTAGGGCAGGTGGAGTATGTGATGACCAGCTCAAGTACTATCCAGCCAGGGCACGTAAAAGCTGTTTGTTTTGTGGTGAGTGGGACATGGAAGAGATGTGCAACAAATGGTGGCAGCTTGGAAACAGGACATTTGAAGGTAAAAGGCAATGATGAAACCCATAGCAACCAGCGAGGGTACCGCTACTGTTGCCAAGTGACCAAATCATTTTATTTCCAACTTAAGTTGCACTTGTGCCATTAAAATTAAAAAAAAGATGTGTTTAAAAAATCTCCCAAATCGCTTTATGGTCAATGGATGACTTTTTAATGTGTGGATACTATTTTAAGGGGACATGGGGTTAAGGTGAGAAGCGAAAGATTTAATAGGAATCTAAGGGGGTACGTTTTTCACGTAGGTGGGTGTATGGAATGAGATGCCAAGGAGGTAGTTGAGCAGAAACTATAACAGCCTTTGAAGGGCGTTTGGATAGATACATGGGTAGGAAAGGCTTTGAGGGATAATAGCCAAATGTGGGCAAATGGGACGAACACAAGGAGGTGGAACCAGAGTAGACATGTGGGTCGGAATGGGTAAACCGGACCAATGGTCCTGTTTCCGTGCTATATGACTCTATCACTCTATCAATCTATCACTGCCAGATTGCATACTGCAAGCTTCCAGGGTTGTCGATTGAGAGATAAATATTGTTCTGAAATATCCCTGCTGTTCTTCCATAGGTTCTTTCACATCCACCCAGCAGAACACACTGGTTTAAAGAGATTCAAGAGACTGCCAATGCTGAAATCTGGAGCACCAATCAATCTGCTGGAGGAACTCAATAGATCAGGCACAATCAGTGAAGGAAAATGTACAGTTAATATTTCAGGTCATGATCTTTCACAGATGCTACTTGATCCGCTGAGTTCCTCTAGCAGAGTGTTTAAAGGAGACTGTCCTTCGTTTGACATGCCATCCAAAAGACAGCACCTCAGACAGTGCAACACTTCCTCTGTACTGCACTGGAGCATCGCCTAGATTTGTGTGTTGAGGCAATTGGATTGGGACCATTATATTAAGATGTGAGAGTGGTCGCCGTTAATGCTGATCATATTGGTGTAAAAATAATGAGGGGAATAGATGGGGTGAATGCACAGAGTCTTTTTTTCCGCAAGGTAGGGACTCAAGGACAACGACTCAAGGGCATGTGTTGAAGGTGAGAGCGGAAGGCTTTATTAGGAACTTGAGAGGAAACCTTTTGACACAAAGGGTGGTGGGTATCTCGAACAAGATGCCCAAGCAAGTGGTTGAGGCACGTACAATAACAACATTCAAACATCATTAGGAATACAATCTGGATAGGAAAGGTTTAGAGGGATGGGAGCCAAACGCAGGCAAATTGGCTTAGATGGGGCAGCTTGTTTCGCATGGATGAGTTGGACTGAAGGGCCTGTTTCAGTACTTTATGACTCCATGACTTTCTAAGGCTACCACAATGATGTAAAATAGTGTTGCTCTCTACTTCAACAAGTTGACCGGCATGCTGGCGTAGTGGTACAGTGCTTTCCTAGTGCGCCAGAGTCCCGGGTTCGAACTTTACCACAGGTGCTTTCAGTACGGAGTTTGTCCCCGTGACCACGTGGGTTTTCTCTGGGAGCTCCAGTTTCCTCCCACACTCCAAAGATGTACAGGTTGGTAGGTTAATTGGCTTCAAAAAGAATTGTAAATTGTCCCTCGTGTGTAGGTTAGTACTAATGTACGTGGATCACTGGTCGGCATGGATTTGGTGGGCCGAAGGACCTGTTTCAATGCTGCGTTTCTGAACTAAACAATATTTAAAAGTTGTAATGGCTAAGTAGAAATGGTCAAGCAGAGTCACAAAGATGTAGCCATTCCAACCACTGCAGGCCTTTGCTCATCAAGCACTCTGAAGTCAAGTCAAGTGAGTTTATTGTCATGTGTCCCTGATAGTACAATTAAATTCTTGCTTTGCTTCAGCTCACAGAACATAGTAGGCATTTACTACAAAACAGATCAGTGTGTCCATATACCATAATATAAATATATACACACATGAATAAATAAACTGATTAAGTGCAAATAACAGATAATGGGTTATTAATAATCAGAGTTTTGTCCGAGCCAGGTTTAATAGCCTGATGGCTGTGGGGAAGTAGCTATTCCTGATCTTGGCATGAGTCTGGAATGTGCCCCTCGGTGGCTAACAAAATTAGATAATGATTTGACCATCAAATAGCAATTCCAAATGCAATGTACATATTCAATGAGGGGACACACACCCTATTTATTGAACAAAGGAAGTATGATAGACCTGTCAGACAGTGCATACAGCAAGTTACAGTCAATGGGATACAGTGCATGCCCTTGAACATTACAGAGAAACCAGAGGCATCCATTGAGTGAGAAGTCTTCAATAGGCCATCAACCTCATCACACCACTGTAATTAACCCACAGCCGCCCTGCCGATGTCTATGGTTGTACGAAAGCAGATCCTAATTTTACAAGCTCCCTGTTATTTAAAAATACACCGCAGCAATGTTTTAATTAAAAACAATTTCTCTTCAACAACTGGAGGATACTGAAGTGACAATAAGAGAACTAAATCAGGCACTATCACTGCAGCACACATCCCACGCAGCGCACTGAAGTGGTGCAGACAGGAGTTCTGGTGAAGGCTGATAGGCAGTGGATTATTTTAAACACTCTGAATAATGATTAACTCTGCAGGCTATAATCAAGGTGTGGCAGTTAAAGATGAGTCAGCCTGCTTGTGCATTTTGGTATCATGGGCTCAGAATAGTGACAACATGACTTCCCACTTTCCTTTCTCCCTGTCCTAAAACTACTAACCCGTTGCAGTTTCATGGTTCCCAACCACCTCCTGTGACCCCTGTTAAAATCCTCACTTCTGCAATGATGTGTCACAGACTGGGATACGGTGGTGCTGCGGTGGTTAATAGTAAGATTAAACGAGAACTTACCAGTTTGAAGTTTGATCTTTATTTTATGAGGAGGAACGTTGAGGGAATAGGTGAAGAACCCCGCTAGGACGCATGCGTGTCATTCTTCAAAGCAGCGGTGTGGAATCACAGATAACTGTAATGACTAAACATAGTAAGATTAGAGAAGAGATACCAGTTCAGGATATGATCAAGGGTGGGAGCGGAGGGCACGTATTCCCTCAACGTTCCTCCTCATAAAATAAAGATCAAACTTCAAACTGGTAAGTTCTCGTTTAATCTTACTATTGTACTTCGGAGTCACGTGAGTGACTACGTGAAGATTTTAAAGCTCTGTAATTCTATGCCGTAATTTCAGCAAATACATTTTCATCCAACATCCATTCAGTGTTTTCATTGAATTTGCGTGACCTGGTGCCTGCCACTAAATTTAGTTTACCTGGTAAGTAGGTAGCTGATATCCAAATATTTCTCTGGATACACCATTGCCAAATTGTGTTGGCCAGATTGTCACATGATGTTGATTTAGTTCTACCCATATGGTTGATATATGCTACCACGGAGGTGTTGTCAATTTGTAGTCTAACATGCTGGTGATTTAACCCAGAACAATATGACTTAAGGCCATGGAGTGCACTTAACATTTCTAGGTAGTTTATGCCCAGTGATTTGCCCAACACACAATCCAGTCTTATTATCCAAAAATACAATAAAAAAATAAACATAAAATAATCATTGATACAATAAATTGTAATACATTAGGTAACTAGACCATAATAGTGGAACTCAAAGTACGCAGTGCAACGCATATAGTCCATAGTTAGCATTGTGGTAAGCGTTGTACAGTATGGTTCAAGAGCCTGATGATTGATGAAAAGATGCTGTTCTTGAACTTGGAGATGATAGTTCTCAGAATCCCGTACATTGTTGCCGAGGGTAGCAGTGCGATGAGATCATGGTCATGGTAGCGTGAGTCTTTGACGATATTGGGCAGCGTTTGCTGTAACTCCCTTCGATGGTGGAAAGTCAATACTTGCGATGGTCCAGGCAATAAGCATCATTTTCTGTAGCCTTATTTTAACTTGGATGTTTGAGTTAATGATCCAGGCTTTGAAGCAACCAGTCAGTATGCTCTACACCTTTCACCAGCAGAGGTTTGATAGAGTATTTGGTAAATTCTTGAACATCCTCACACTTTAGAGGAAACAGAAGCATTGGTTGATGAGCTTTCTCTGTGATTGCTGCAATGTGCAGTGCCCTGGACATATCTTCAGAGATGTACAAGCCCAGGAGCTTGAAGCTGTGGCTTTCAGAGATATAGTTGGATCTACCTGCTGCACAGTTACATCAGATTCTTTGATTCCACGCAGGGATGAAGCAGGCAGTCAGGTCCTCCTCCCTCACCTGTCTCTGACATCTAACCTGACCATTACCTCCTCTGGGGTAGCCACGATAGCAAACCGCGAGCAGAACCACAGAGACCGCAATGATTTAAAGATAGTAAGGGCCCAAGCCTCCTAATCATTCTGATCTGCATTTTCATCATACAGGATGTTGAAGAGTTTGTAACATTTAACTAAGTAATACTGCAAGCAAGCTAAGGCACCAAGAGCAGAAATTGCTTGATTGGTAACTTCCACAGTAAACCATTGTCTCCACGCTGCCACTCTCACTAAAACTTTGTTTTCTGGGGCCAATTCTTTCTAACAATGTAACCTAGAATACATCAGCAGAGAGTGGCTTTTTGCAAATTTTACCTGAATTATGCAAATTTTCCTCCAAATAAAATCTAAAGCCATTGAGCACACGTGAGGAACAAAGACTTGTATTGAAAGATCATTCTTCATAACTTCCCAAAGTGCTTTGCATCTAATTTGTATCTTTTCAATGGTATAAGAACACAAGAAAATATGAGCAGGAGATTCTCTATGATGATGGTTGATCTGCCCTAGGCCTCAAATCCTATTCAGCACCAGCTCTCTTTGGCCCTGAATTCTCAATCGTTCAGAAATTTATCTACATCTTATTTAGATACCTGGCTGATCCAGCCACAACGCACTTGGGTAGAGAATTCCTAAGAACTGAGGACATCCTATCTGAGAAGGACTGTTTCAAGTCTACCTGTTTCATCTTTCTGATATTTCCTCTTACTTTGAGATACCTGGATATCTACCATCTCATGGCCATCTTACAGTACAACACAACAAACCCATTGGCAAGATGTCTTTTTTTTCAAAAACTTTAATTTAATAGTAAGATAAACGAGACTTCCTAATTTTATGAGGAGTTACTGAGGATTACGTGAAGAAGCCCTATCTGAGAAGAAGAATCTGTTTCAAGTCCTATCCTGTTTCAATACTTTCTGATAATCCTTATAATTATAGTTCTTTTAATTATTTCCTCTTACTTTGAGATTCTCCCCTTTGTGGCATCATCTTGATATCTACCATCTCAGGATAGCCATTCGGCCCTTCGAGCCAAAATGATCATGGCTGATCATCCCAACTCAGTATCCCGTACCCTGCACTTAGGATTTCCCTCTACACAACAACTACCCTCTGTGTACAACACTGAACAAACCCTCATTGGCCCAAGATTAAGCTTGTCTTCCCTAACAGACATTTTTTTTTCTATAAAAACTTTAATCTTAGTCCTGACATCCCAGGAATCAGTCTGGTGAACCGTCTCTGCACTCCCTACATGGCAATAATGTCCTTCCTCAGATTTGGAGACCAAAACTGTACGCAATACTCCAGGTGTGGTCTCACCAAGACCCTGTACAACTGCAGTAGAACCTCCCTGCTCCTATACTCAAATCCTATTGCAATGAAAGCTAACATACCATTCGCTTTCTTTACTGCCTGCTGCACCTGCATGCCTACCTTCAATGACTGGTGTATCATGACACCCAGGTCTCGCTGCATCTCCCCCTTTCCCAATCGGCCACCATTTAGATAATAGTCTGCTTTCCTGTTTTTGCCACCAAAATGGATAACCTCACATTTATCCACATTATACTGCATCTGCCAAACATTTGCCCACTCACCCAGCCTATCCAAGTCACCCTGCAGTCTCCTAGCATCCTCCTCACAGCTAACACTGCCCCCCAGCTTAGTGTCATCCGCAAACTTCGAGATATTGCCTTCAATTCCCTCATCCAGATCATTAATATATATTGTAAATAGCTGGGGTCCCAGTACTGAGCCTTGGGGTACCCCACTAGTCACTGCCTGCCATTGTGAAAAGGACCCGTTTACTCCTACTCTTTGCTTCCTGTTTGCCAGCCAGTTCTCTATCCACATCAATACTGAACCCCCAATGCCTTGTGCTTTAAGTTTGTATACTAATTTCTTATGTGGGACCTTGTCGAAACATAGTAAAGATCAGTGAGACATCAGTTTATTAGTTTGATCTATATAATGAGGGTGGGAGCGGAGGGCACGTAATCCCTCATCGTAACTCCTCATAAAATACAGATCAAACTTCATACTGGTAAGTACTCGTTTAATCTTACTATTTTACTTCGGAGTCACGTGAGTGACTACGTGAAGATTTCAAAGGTCTGTGATTTCAAACCGTGTAACAGTTTTTATTTTCACTCACTGCTGAAGTTCTTGTGGGAGGAAGTGTTATCGTAATCAACCAATGGATCTGCTTTCTCAAGAAACAGAAAGGTATTTGTTAACAATAACAACATAAATAGCTCCCCTGAGCTTAAGTTAAATATTTGCAGTTTGTAATATTCTGTCTGCAATTAAATCAGGCTTATCAATGGTTTACAATAAAAATGTTCTGAACGTCGTTTCCCTTGACCATCCTGCCGTATTGAGAATGTGGTCAACCGGGATGTCCATTCGTTCAGCCGCTGATATCAATGCTGCCCTAGTGGAATGGGATTTAAATGTATTATTATCTATTCCGGCAGCTTTCAGTACCTGTTTGAGCCACCTTGAAGTGGTTTGGCTCGTTACCCCGTCTTGGGGTTTCTTGTGGTTGACCCATAGGCTTTTCCTCTCCCTCTAAGATTGTGGGTTGTGTCTATATATTGTTGTAGATGGGTCACCACACTCAACCTGGACTCTGGTGGGTAGGCCCGGAATACCACCAGTGAATTGGGCGTTCCTGGTCGCTTAGGTTTTAACCAGACCTAGAATAATGAACGTAATGCGGTCTGGGGTGATCACCATGTTATCCAGTCTAGTTTTATGGAGTGACTGGACTCTGTGAGCGGATACGAGAGCCATAAGCATGAGCGTTTTTAACATAGATTGTGCAAGACTGAGGGATCTAGCTGGTGCCATTCTCTGAGATATGTCAATATCACACTGATATCCCATGCATGGGTATACCTGGGTTTTGGGGCTTGTTATTATAAATGCCCTTCATAAGTTTTATCTTCAGTGGATGGGATCCCATGCTCTGCTGTCCTGCTGTTTTTAGATAAGCAGACAGGGCGCTTTGTGCTGTATTTACGGCACTGTTACTCACCTTTTCATCATGGTGTAGATGCCCCTGGAACTCCAATACGTCAGTGGTTGAGTAGTTTCGTATGTTGTCCCTGCGTCGTGGCAGTATTTCCCATGTTTGCTCTAGGTGACTGTTCGCAGGGATGTCGACATGGTGGTAATGGTTCATTTGGATAATCCCAGTCCCTGGTAATGTCTATTCAAACCTACAACCCAGGAGTTAGATGTTTTTATGGCATGGGTGGCTTATGCCTGATACTGGGTGAGTCAGCAACCATGGTCCACTAGGGAATCCATAGGTGACTCGACCACCATGTCGTGATGAACTGGGAACCATGGCTATGTAGGCTGGTCGGGCACCTTCAATATCCCGGAGGCAGATTCCATCTGTATTGCGAAGTGCCCGACTGATGAGGCAGAAGGGAGGGAAGCAAAAGCAGAAATTCCCCCTATCCAGCGTGTAGGCATCTACCGCTGCTGCCTCTGATCTGGTTCCTAAGTCACATACATAGGTTACTGGTGATTCCGTCTTGTTGCAACCAAATTGATATCTGGCGTTCAAATTGCTTAATACCTTTAGCAGATATTTTGGGTTTGACATCCATTCAATGTTATCATAAATTTTTCCCCCGTGACGTGGTGTCTCCCACTGTGTTCTAGCTTACCTAGGAAATAGGCAGCCGATAGTTAAAATGTCTTTGACACATCATTGCCAGATCTGTTTGACCAATTTGTTGCACGATAATGATTTTATGCTCCCCATATGGTTAATATAAGCCACCACCATAGTATTATCACTCCGTAACCGTATATTCCAAATAGTTGATGCCCAGTGTGTGTAGTAACGATGATTCTGAATTGGTCCATCTGTTACCTGTGCTGGATATGGAGTTAGTTGCTCCCCAGCCTAAAGCACTGGCATCGGTTTTTAATAACCAAGTTAGGATTGGTGATAATAATAGGGCTGAAACTGTGCCAAACATTGTCTGCCCACCACTGTAATTCTGATATAGCTTCAGTGGGTACATTCGTGATTTGATTATAGTGACCCGAGCACCTTGGCAAAGTAACAGTCATATGGATAGAATTTATATTAAAGCCCAGATAATCCATGGTAGTTAACGGCTTCAATTTTGGTTTATCTGGGTGTAGGATGAACCTCAGTGTTTTAAGGAGCTGTTTCGTAGCTAGAAACTGCTGCCACAGCTAATTCCTTTGTTTTTCCTAATATGAGGATATCATCCAATATATGCCATGATTATGCTTGTTTTCTTAACATTTTCATGGCTATTTTTAGTATTTTTGTAATTAGTTTAGGGCTGAGGTTAGACCATTGGGAATGCTCCATACTCCCATAGTTGCCCCATCCAGATAATTTTTAGGTATCTACAATGATCCTTGTGTATGGGTATAAGATAGTATGCATCTTCCATATCAATGCTTGCCATAAAGTATCCTTTGGAGATCAGATGTCTGGCAGTGACAAAACGTCTCCATCTTAAAGTGTATATACTCAACAGATTTATTTAGTGATATTAGGTCAATGATGATGCTACATTCACCATTTTTTGTAGTTTTGGTGAATATATTCGATACAAATTCCAATGGTTCATGTTTCACATGACCCCTTTTGTAATGAGCCTTTCTAGTTCAGCTTGACCTTCTTAGAGGGAAAAAAGCCCTATGGGTGCATTGCTGAACTGGCGGTAATATGCCCAATTTGAATTCAAGTTTTTATCCACTAATGCTGTTGAGTATATATTTGTTATTTGTGACAGCACCCCATGCTTCTTTCAACAAGTGTAAAGTCCCCCCCCCCCCCCCCCCCCCCCCCCCCGCAGTTAGTAGAGCACCCTTATTTTGTGTAAACTGGGAGGAACCAGACTACCTACCTCCATGTTCATTGTTTTTTCATGAAGGCTCAGCTTTGCTGGTACGCTGGTGCTGTCGGTGGGGTGGCGCATTTTCCAATGGTTCCGCTCTGGGCCCCTGTCTAAAAAGACCTTTGGGGGTAATAAGCAGCAGTCCCTTGCTTTCACCAGTCCTTGGATATGGGTGTTGACTGGTGGATGCCGAGGGGTGCTGCCAGCTGGGTGTTGGATGAGATGTCCTGCTCGTTCCCGGGCCTGCCCTCATGAGGTGCACAGGTTTAGCTGCCTCTCTTCCCGCTCCAGCGGTTTGCATAGCCCCGCATATTTGGGGTTGAGGGCAGGTCTTATATGCCACAAATGGCAGTCGAGTATCCGCATTTGGGAACATCTTAGGCGCCAGCACACTCGAAGTGCAATGGGATAGCCTCGTCCTGGGAGAACCACCTTGGTGATCGTGGCGTCTCGCCTGCCAGGTGAGTATGATCCGTGGAACGAGCAAAGGCGGTGATTTTCGGTGTTAGGAGCTTCAGAATTCGCTGGAGGTTTTTTAGCTCCATGACCTCCTCTGGCTTGGGGAGACAGACATACTTGTTTTTGCTGTCTCCAGCCTGTTTCAGTGTTGGAGGAAAGTTGATTCCTGTAGAACCTGTATTTTTGGTAAGATTTGTCTTACCTGTAGTTAGAGGCTGTCTGCCGTTTTTGGGCGGCATTCTAGCGGTTCCCGGGCGGCGATTCTCCTTGTCAGGAGTCTGCAGGGGTGCCGGTCGGGTTTTTAAATTTCCCTCCGGTCCGCTGCTGTTAACCAAACAGCTGTTCAGCGGACCGGCATCAGCGCAGCTCCCTGTCAGTGGTCCGCAGAGTGTGCGGTCCCGTTT
Source organism: Leucoraja erinaceus (assembly GCF_028641065.1). Taxonomy (NCBI): domain Eukaryota; kingdom Metazoa; phylum Chordata; class Chondrichthyes; order Rajiformes; family Rajidae; genus Leucoraja; species Leucoraja erinaceus. The sequence goes on along the minus strand of NC_073384.1, from coordinate 20,111,398 downwards.
GCGCCTATCCCCCTCCACTGTCAGCTCCTTCGCTGGAGTCGAACGGGGGCCGCTTCCTCTGCTGCTTTGCTCCCCCTGGAGCAAAAAACACAAGGCCCGATTAAGGTAGGTACTTACCTAACGTTCCTTATTTCAGGCTGGTTTGCGGGAGCGCCCGACTCCCGCTGGGCCGCGTGTGCACAGCTGGACGATAATGCCGCACCTGCGCACTGAGCGGGCTTCTTCACGTAGTCACTCACGTGACTCCGAAGTAAAATTCACTCCCAGACCTCATATTCACCATAGATTGAGACAAAATGCTGGAGTAACACAGCGGGACAGGCAGCATCTCTGGAGAGAAGGAATGGGTGACGTTTCAGGTCAAGACCCTTCTTCAGACCCATATTCACCATTTCAGATGAAAGATCTTAACCCAGAATGTCGACTGTTCATTCCCCACTAAAAATGAGTTCCACCAGCAGTTTGGTTTTTGCTCACTACTCCAGCATCTGCAGTCTCTTGTGTGTCCATGCTCCTGTTATGTGATCTGTCATTATTTCAGCAATGTGCAGATGCTGGTGAGGTTTATTCTCTGGGACAGAATCTGCATATCTGGAAACTACAAGCTTGGGGAAATAAATCCTTTCCTGTTCTGCTCTTTATTTATCATTACAACTACATAATCACAGCAACGTGGTTAATTCGTAAAAACCCTGTGTAATGGCCTCTAAAGTATCTTCAGGATCTTGCCTGCAATTCAGGCTTCAAATTCATGGCTTATCACCTCCTTCTTGACGACATTTAGGGTGGGCATTATGGAATTGTTTCTTGCCAGCAGCTGAACAATGAACATTGCTATGGTTGGATAATCAAGCAACATCGCGCGCCTATTGTGTTGCAAACTCCTTTGAACCTGGTCCATATTTGAAGTGGAGGTTAAGAAAGACGTCCTATGACCAAATGGCAATCCGACATTTGGTAAGGCCTATGAGAAACAGAAGCAGAGACATAGTGTTACAATGTTGACACAGGGATTGCAGATGCTGGTTTACAAAATCCTACTGATTTACTCCAGCACATATAGTCACAATGCTTGGACTCTTTGGCCCACTTAGTCTGTGATGACCATCAAGCACACATTTACAGTTAGTCTTATTTTATTCTCCTCATATCAACATCTCTCCCCCAGATGCTATCACTCACCTACACATCAAGGGAAATTTACAGTGGTCATTTAACCTACCAACCTCTCTGGGATGTGAGATGAAGGCAGAGTTTCAATATTGGTATATTATCATTACGTACCGAAATACAGTAAATAACTTTATTCGCATACTATGCATGCAATTCATACCATATATGAGAACATTGGGTACTGCAAAAGAGAAGATAAACAGAATGCAGAATATATTGTGTTATCAACAGAAAATGCAGGTAAAAGGAAGTTCAAGGGATGTAACAAGGTAGAATGGAAGATTGGAAATTAATCCCTGGAATATGAGAGGTCAGTTCACATTAACAGCAGGGATGAAGCTTGAATTTTATTCAATAACTTAAATGTTATTGAATGTGGTTGTATGTGCTTTCAAGAATGTATGTATTCTGCTCAACAGGAGAGAGGAGACGAAAGAATGTCTGGGGTGTGAGTGGGTCTTGATTATGTTGGCTGTTTTCCTGGGCCAGCTGTTTTCCTGAAGTTGAAGGAGTTGATGTCGGGAGGCTGATTTATGTGCCTGACCGCACTGCATCCATAAATCTGTGCAATTTGCAATCAATATGAATGCAGGGAGAACGTGCAAACTCCACACAGACAGCATCAGAGGTTTTAACCCAGGTCACTGAATCCGTGCGGCATCAGCTCTACTTGCTGTGTCACTGGGCCATCTGTCCAAGGAACTTGTCACTAGCAGAGAGAAAGGATTCTACTGTGGCCTGAGACCTACAATGCATGTGTGCATTGGGTGAAGTATAACTGGAATCATCATATTTTCAAATTCCAGCAAAGCCCCCATCTCCATACAAAGGACATTGTTGAATGAATAATGCCCAAGTGTTGCTGGGTGAAGGGTTGTGCTATCCAATTTCAGACTTTGGTTACCAAAGAAGAGGCAGTGTGGTGGAGATCCAGGGGGCTTCCCTTAGAGGGGACATGGTTGGGGTGTTTCCACCATTACAATCTCCAGGGCTTGATGAGGAACACGCTAATAATCAGTGCCTACTTCCCCTGAGGCTGAACTTCCTGGTGCCATTCAGCTGCATGCTTTCCTCATTTGAGAGGACCCTTTGAAGGAATGCATCCTTCATCATAAAACAGAGATTAAGAATCTCATCATGTGCAGAGCTCAGTGAACCGTCCAGGTTTGTTTGTGTTCAACACATGGTGAGTGCAATAGGATCAGCAACTAAAATAGTGCCCTGCAGCAGCTGCAACTATGAAACAAAAACAGAATGGGCTGCAAATACTTGCCATCTGTTTTGTTGGCTGGAACCAATCCCTAATACATCCATCACCGTGAGCCCCATAATCCACATCGTTTCGCAGTTAAGAAAGTTTTCGTCCTTACTTTAAAATTCTCGTCCTTGCTTTAAAATCACTGTGTAGAATTGTTCCGCATTGCCTGTGTAATCTGTTCCAGTCCTGTACGCATCAGCAAATTCTGATCTCTAACTCTAACTCTAACTGATCTGCCCCTCTTCCATACTGTAACTCACCCTTAAAGTCTTCCTCTTGTAATCATTGTCCTGCAGGCTTTACATCAGCTGAGGTCAAGGTTTGCCTGACAGCACTCCCAAGTGCCTTGCAATATTTTGTGATGTTAATGGCAGCAGATAAATTGGAAGGTATGTAGAGGTGCAGTACTTAGTGTTGCTACCTCGCTGTGCCAGAGCTCCAGGTTTAATCATGATATCAGGTGTGGTCTAGGTGGAATGTGCACATTCTTCTTGTGCTGGTGTGTCTCAAGTCAAGTCAAGTCAAGTCAACTTTATTTGACTTTATTTCTCTTACGCGCACTGATTTCCTCCCACATCCCAAAGCCATGCGGGTCAGTGGGTTAAATGGCAGCAGTAAATTGTCCCTCGTTTAGGTGAGTGGTAGAATCTGCAATGCTTGTATATGAGAGAAATACATTGTGGAGAAAAGGAATTAAGAGAAAAAATTGAGGTTTGGCATAGACTTGATGGGCTAATATATATTTAGAAAATAAATTAAAATATAAGTTGCTGTTATCGTCTCACAGCTGGTGTAGCACTGACAGGGATGGGGAATGTTAATATCCAACAGACTGTGATAATGGGTAAATAAACAGATATGCACATACACACTCTAGACAGCCCAGATCACCATACAACCAATCGATCAATGTAGGAAATGAGGCAAGCTCCCACAAATAGCATTGCAACGTTGATTCAGTGATAAATATCAACTAAGGTACCAGGAAGAAATCCCATGTTTTTCTTCAAAATACTGCCTTGGTACAATCTTACACATCCACCCGAGAGACCAGACTCTCGTTTCACAGCTCATCCAAAGTAATAGAAGATGTGAGCATAAAAACATGGGTAGTCTAAAGAAAGAGTTACATTTGCCCACAGGATATTATGTGGGTCTGCTTCCCAAGTGGACTCATGGCTCATGCCTCTGCTGAAATAAATCAGTGACTACCTCGGACTTGTGCTGTGAAGTGCTTGGGATGCCAAGAGGAACAAGAAAGTTCCCGAGTGTCTGGGAAGCAGGGAGAGTAGAATAACAATGCAGGATGTGAACTTCCTTTGGCATGTTTACATTCTGTTTGTTTTACCTTTGGGGATGAGTAGGATGTAAATAACATTTTGTAGACCTCTATGTGTGTTTGAAGAAGGTTCTATTGATCAATTGTACAAGGGTTGTGGAAGAGATGGGACCTCATTGACCTTTTTCGTTATAGACTTGTTTCAATTTCTAAAGTGCTTATTATCTGTGATTCTATATACATTTGTATGATATTATACAACAGCTCACACATAAAATATTTGAAACTACTTACAGAGAGGCTCTTCCTTCATTACAGAGTCATCCATAGCTGTATGCCACAGAGCCATATATTACTTGAACCCAGTTTAGACAACCATGGAACAAACATTTCACAGTAAACCTGGGTAATCTGATCAATACGAACAAGTGCAACTCTTTGCAGCAGGTGTTGGCTGAACAATCGAGGCTGAGGAGAGACATGATAGAAGTTTATATAATATGAGAGTCATAGATTGGGTAGACAGTCAGAAACTTTGCCCCCAAGGTGGAACAGTCAGAGATTCAATGGAATACTTTAAAGTTGAGAGGTATTTAAAGGACATGTGCCTGGCAATTTTTATTACACAGAGCGTGGTGGGTGCGGGGAATGCTCTACGAGGGGTGATGTTGAGCAATTTGTCCATATCGACCAAGATGCCCCTTATAAACCTGTTCCATTTCACCATTTATGACCCGCATCCCTCTAAACCATTCCTATCCATGTACCTGTCCAAACGTGTTTTAAATGTTATTATTGTACCCGCCTCACTATTTCCTCTGACTCCTAGTTCCATATTCCCACCACTCTATATGAGGTCGTTTTTCCTCAAGTCCCTTTTAAAATCTTTCCCCCACTCACCTTAAACTCATGCCCTCTTGTTATTTGATTCCCCTCCCGTGAAAAAAAAAGACTATGCATTCACATTCACATATCTATGCTCTAATGATTTGTGCACGAGTCAAGAGATTTGATAATGTTTTATTGTTACATATCACAAAATGGAAAAATGAAATTCTTACTTGCAGCAGCACAACAGATATGTAAACATAATATTCTGTAAGCTCCATTGTTTATTATGGTGTTTACAGTATATGATGTTTACATATCTCTGAGTTAAAAGACAAAGTCAGTGTCAATTTTATTCGTCACATGCATCCGAAGGTGCAGTGAAATGAATTTGCCAGCACCAATACACTTAAAAATAATACACAATACACAACAGAATCCAACACAAACATTCATCACAGCTTTCTTCACTGTGGTGGAAGGCAACAAAGCTCAGTCAGTCCTCCTCCCTTACTCACCTGTGGTCAGGGCCATGAACCCTCTGTAGTCTCCACCATGGACAGCCAGATGTACAGGCCTTCCCGTCAGGACGCTCCAAACTCCGACATCCGGACGGTCGAACGCACTCCTCTGCGGCTTGGAGTGCCCGAATCGGCACTTTCCTACCGGAGACCGCGGCTTCAGGATGTTGTAGGCTGAAAGGCCGCGGTCGGAGCTCTTCTCCAGTGATCCCCAGCAAGGGATCCCAGACTCCTGATGGCAAGTCCTTACCACACCCGCGTGACATTTCCTTATCATACATTGTCTATCCAAATCCTGTTCCTCAGAATCCTCTCTCATAACAACCACCACTGGTATCAGGGTCACTGGCTCCCGGTATTTATCCTTGTTGCCATTTTTTAAGTACATGTACATTAGCCTCCCTCCATATTTCAGAATATCATAGACAATAGACAATAGACAATAGGTGCAGGAGTAGGCCGTTCGGCCCCTCAAGCCAGCACCGTCATTCAATGTGAACATAGCTGATCATCCTCAATCAGTACCCTGTATCTGCCTTCTCCGCCATATCCCCTGACGCGCTATCTTTATCTAACTCTCTCTTGAGAGCATCCAGAAAATTGGCCTACACTGCCTTCTGTGGCAGAGAATTCCACAGATTCACAACCCTCTGTGTAAAAAAGTTTGCATCCAGAAAATTGGCCTACACTGCCTTCTGTGGCAGAGAATTCCACAAATTCACAACCCTCTGTGTAAAAAAGTTTTTCCTCATCCCTGTTCTAAATAGCTTACCCTTTATTCTTAAACTCTGGCCCGTGGTTCTGGAATCCCCCAACATCGGGAACATGTTTCCTGCCTCTAGCGTGTCCAAACCCTTAATAATCTTATATGTTTCAATAAGATCCCCTCTAATCCTTCTAAATCCCAGAGTATACAAGCCCAGCCGCTCCATTCTATCAACATAGGACAGTCCTGTAATCCCAGGAATTAACCTCTTGAACCTGCAAATATGCTGCACTCCCTCAATAGCAAGAATGTCCTTCCTCAAATTTGGAGACAAAAACTGCACTCAATACTCCATGTGTGGTCTCACTAGGGCCCTGTACAACTGCAGAAGGACCTCTTTGCTCCTATATTCTTGGTATTAAGGCCAACATGCCATTCGCTTTCTTCACTGCCTGCTGTACCCGCATGCTTACTTTCAGTGACTGATGAACAAGGTTGCCCAGATCTCGTCGTACTTCACCTTTTCCCAACTTGACACCATTCAGATAATAATCTGCCTTCCTGTTTTTGCCACCAAAGTCGATAGCCTCACATTTATCCACATGAAACTGCATCTGCCCACTCACCGAACCTGTCCAAGTCACTCTGCATTCTCATAGCATCCTCCTCACAGTTCATACTGCCACCCGGCTTTGTGTCATCCATTTCCATTTTTAGTTTTTAACAATTAACAATTTTCCAAGTTACATCCTCAAAAAATTCCAGAAGATTAGTCAAGCATGATTTCCCCTTCATAAATCCATGCTGACTTGGACCGATCCTGTTACTGCTATCCAAATGGGCTGCTATTACATCTTTAATAATCAACTCCAGCACCTTCCCCACCACCGATGTCAGGCTAACTGGTCTATGATTCCCTGTTTACTTTCTACTGCCTTTCTTTAAAAAGTAGGATAACATCAGCTATCCTCCAAACCACAGGAACTGATGCTGAATCTATAGAACATTAGAAAATGATTGCCAATGCGCCCACGATTTCTAGAGCCACTTCATTAAGTACCCTAAGATGCAGCCCATCAGGTCCTGGGGATTTATCAGCCTTCAGTCCCATCAGTCTACTCAACACATTTTCCTGCCTAATGTGAATTTCCTTCAGTTCCTCCGTCACCCTAAATCCTCTGGCCACTAGTACATCAGGGAGATTGTTTGTGTCTTCCTTATTGAAGACGGATCCAAAGTACCTGTTCCTTGTTCCCCCATAATAAATTCACCTGTTTCAGTCTTCGAGGGTCCAGCTTTGGTCTTAACTAATTGTTTCCTCTTTTCATCCCTAAAGAAGCTTTTACCATCATCCTTTATATTCCTGGCTAGCTTACCTTTGTTTCCCATCTTTTCTCCTCGTATTGCCTATTTAATTATCTTCTGTTGCTCTTTAAAAGTTTCCCAATCCTCTGGCTTCCCGCTCATCTTTGCTATATTATACTTATTCTCTTTTATTTTTATGCTGTCCTTGACTTCCCTTGTCAGCCACAGTGGCCCATTACTCCCCTTGGAATTTTTCTTCCACTTTGGAATGAACTGATCCGGCATCTTCTGTATTATTCCCAGAAGTACCTTCCATTGTTATTCCACCGTCATCCCTGATAGAGTCTCTTTCCAGTCAACTTTAGCCAGATCCTCCCTCATGCCTCCATAGTCCCCTTTGTTCAACTGTAATTCTGACACTTCCAACTTTTCCTTCTCCCCCTCAACTGCAGCTAAGAATTAAACAGATATCTCTTCAAGGGTCTCCATAATCACTTCCCTTGTCTCCCATAAGTTCCAAGGATGCACTTTGCTGGTCTCTGGTGATTTATCCACCTTAATGCACTTTAAGACTTTCAGTACCTCATCTTTGGTAATCTGCATATGGTTCAAGATATCACAGCTCATTTGCCTCAATTATTTTACTTCCATCATCGTTTCCACAGTAAAAAAGGATGAGAAATAGTTATTTAACATTTCACACCCCCCATGTCTCCAGTTTTATATGGTCATGCTAATCTTTATAGAGAGATCTCTCTTTTGCCATCCTTTACTCTTATTACACCCAAACAATCTCTTGTGATTTTCCTGTGCCTTGACTGCTAAATCCATTTTATGTCCTCTTTTTGCCCTACTGAATTGCATCTTAAGTGTGCTCCCACAATTACACACGTGGAGGGATTTGCTTGTTCTTGACTGCCTGAACCTGATACATGCCTCCTCCTTTTTCCTGGCCAGAACCTCAATATTTCTTATCATTCAATGTTCCCTAAACTTGCCAGCCTTGCTCTTCAACCTAATAGGAACACGCTGATCTCCCACATCCTGCAGGAAGAACATTTCACAGCCCTAACTGCTATCCTGACAACATTAAGTCTGAAGAGTAAAGTTAAATGACTTACCTATTCTTAACCATCCCTCTGTTCAGTCTCCTCACTGAAGCCTCACAAGCCAAAGTCTCGAGTCTTACTATCCAAATATAGAACACAGCCACTCTCATAGTGGCTGCTCCAAAATGGCTGCACTGCTAAAGTCCGTCTCGCTTATATTCTGAAACTAATAAGACCTTTCATTGATGTCTACTTTTTAAATCTCCGCCACTCATCCTCCTCCGAGCTTTGATGTCCCTTGGGAAACTTTTGTTGAACCTTCTTCCATCAACATCCTGGAGGTCACCCTCATCAAGAAACTCTCGCACATCAGCAACATAACCATCATGGCTGCAGGAACTGATCAGAGGCAGAGTATCCTGTAGCAGGTCACTTTACTAAAAAGAGTTGTATTTTCACCTAAAAGCCACCCTTGGTCCAAATGGTGCCTCAACATCACTTCCTTAAAAGTAATTAGGAATGTTTGATAAATGCTGGCTCTGCCATTCACACCCACATCCCAAATAAATGAATACATGATTTAAAAATATTTCAAAATTGCATATCCCAAACTGCTTATCAATCAATACTTCTCATTTAGTTTCGTTCAGAGATACAGCATGGAAACAGGTCCCACAGCTCACCAAGTCCGTGCTGACCAACAATCATCCATACAAGTGGGATGTTTTTAAAAGTATACTGAAGAAACGTCCCCGTTAGAGTGAAGGGTAAAACAGGCAAACGTAAGGAAGTTGGCTGACAAGGGACATTGAGACATGATTCAAAAACAAGAAGGATGCATGGGACAGGTATAGGCAGCTGGGATCAAATGGATCCCTAGAGGAGTTTCGGTAATTAAGGATTAAACTAAAAATGGAAATCAGAAGGGCAAAAAGTGACCAGGTCATAGCATTAAGGACAATCCCAAAAGATTTTATAAATACATAAGGTGGGAAAGGGTAACTAGAGAGAGAATGGGACCTCTCAGGAATCAAAGCGGTCACCTCTGCGTGGAGCCACAGGAGATGAGCAAGGTCCTAAATGAGTATTTCTCCTCTGTGTTTAACGAGGACAAAGACAGTAGGACGGAGGAAATTCGAGCGTTAACTGGAAGTGTCTTTTGAGCAGTCAGGGTTACTGTCAAAGAAGTACTGAAGGTACTGTCGTGTTTGAAGGTAGACAAATCTCTAGGGCCTGTTCTGATATATCCAAGGACATTGTGGGAAACTAGAGAGGAAATTGCGAGAGCCCTCGTTGAAGTTGACAAATTGTCCTTAAATACAGGAGAGGTGCCGGAAGACTGGAGGGTGGCAAATGTTGTACTTCTTTTCAAGAAGGGCTGCAGAGAAAATGTTGGGAACTATAGGCCAGTGAGCTTAACATCTGTCATTGGCAAGTTACTGGAGAGTATTCTGAGGGATAGGATTTACAGGCATTTGGATGGGCAAGGGGTGATTAGGGATAATCAGCATGGTTTTGCACATGGGAGGTCGTGTCTCACAAATCTGATTGATTTCTTTGAAGACGTGAAGAAAAAGGTTGATGAGGCCAGAGCCGTAGATGTTGTGTACATGGACTTCAGTAAGGCGCTCAACAGGTTCTGCATTGTAGACTGCTCTGGAAGGTTACATCGCATGGGATCCAAGGAGAGATAGATGGATGGATAGCAAATTGGCTCCAAGGAAGGAAGGTTGCTTCTCAGAATGGAGGCATGTGACTAGTGATGTGCCACAGGGTTCGGTGCTGGGCCCGTTACTGTTTATCATCTACATCAATGATTTGGATGAGAACATACAGGGCAAGGTTAGCAAATTTGATGATTAAACAAAAGATAGTGGTTTTGCAGATAGTGAAGAAGGTTGTGAACGATTGCAACAGGATCTGGTTCGATTGGCCAGATGTGCGGAGGATTGGTTGATGGAATTTAATACAGAGAAGTGTGAGGTGTTGCATTTTGGGACGTCGAACAAAGTAAATGGTAGGCCTCTGAGTAGTGTTGTAGAACAGAGGGATCTAGGAGTGCAGGTGCATGGTTCCTTCAAGATTGAGTTGCAGGTAGGTAAAGTGGTCAAAAAGGCTTTTGGCACTTTGGCCTTCGTCAGTCAGAGTATTGAGTATAGAAGTTGGGAGGTCATGTTGCAGTTGTATAAGATGTTGGTGAGACCGCATTTAGAATATTGTGTTTGGTTCTAGGCACCATGTTATAGGAAAGATATTGTCAAGCTTGAAAGGGTTTAGAAAAGATTTATGAGGATGTTGCCAGGACTTTTTAGTTAGAGATGCAGAGTGGAAACAGGCCCTTCGGCCCACCGGATCCACGCCAACCAGCAATCCCCGTACACTAACACTATCTTACACACACTAGGGACAATTTTTCTTTTTACATTTACAAATTAAACTACAAACCTGTATGTCTTTGCAATGTGGGAGGAAACCGAAGATCTCGGAGAAAACCCATGCAGGTCACAGGGAGAACGTACAAACTCCGTATAGACAGCACCTGTCGTTGGGATCGAACCTGGGTTTCCGGCAATGCATTTGCTGCAAGGCAGCAACTCTACTGTTGCGCCACTGTGCCGCAGCTATAGGGAGAGGTTGAGTAAGCTGGTCACTATTCCATGGAGCGCAGGAGGATGAGGAGAGATCTTATAGAGGTATACAAAATCGTGAGAGGAATAGATCAGGTAGATACACAGAGTCTTTTGCCCATAGTAGGGGAATCGAGGACCAGAGGGCACAGGTTCAAGGTGAAGGGGAAAAAATGTAATAGGAATCCAAGGGGTAACTTTATCACACAAAGGGTGGTGGGTGTATGGAACAAGCTGCCAGAGGAGGTAGTTGAGGCTGGGACTATCCCATCGTTTAAGAAACTTTTGGACAGGTACATTGATAGGACAGGTTTGGAGCGATATGGACCAAGCGCAGGCAAGTGGGACTAATGTAGCTGGGACATTGTTGGCTGGTGTGGGCGAGTTGGGCTGAAGGGCCTATTTCCATACTGTATCACTCGATGACCATTACTATAACTAGAGGGTCTGAGCTATAGCAGAGGTTGAGTAGGCTGGGACTCTATTCCTTGGAACGCAGGAGGATGAGGGGTGATCTTATAGAGGTGATTAAGATCTTGTGAGGAATAGATCGGGTAGAGACACAGAGTCTCTTGCCCAGAGTAGGTGAATCGAGGGCCAGAGGACATAGATTTAAGGTGAAGGGGAAAAGATTTAATAGGAATCTGAGGGGTAACCTTTTCACACAAAGGGTGGTGAATGTATGGGACAAGCTGCCAGAGGAGATAGTTGTGGCAGGGACTATCCCAACATTTAAGAAACAGTTGGACAGGTATACGGATAGGACATGTTTGGAGGGATATGGACCAAATGCTGGCAGGTAGGACTGATGTAGCTGGAACTTGTTGGCGAGTGTGGGCAAGTTGGGCCACACTGTAGTACTCTAACTCTTTGACTAGTCGATCCTATACTCTAGGTACAGCTTACAGAAGCCAATTAACTTACATACCTACACATCTTTGGAATGTGGGAGGAGACTGGAGCACTCACTGGCTTGGCCTCCACAGCCCTCTGTGGCAATGAGTTCCACATTAATTAAAGAAGTTCCTCCTCACCTCCTTTCTAAAAGAGCGCACTTTAATTCTGAGGCAATGACCTCTGGTTCGAGACTCTCCCACCAGTGCAAACATCCTTTCCACCTCCACTCTTATCTTTGCCAATTACAAAGAAACTTTCTAATTCCTCTACTTCCTCAGAAGTTTGAGAGGATACAGCATGTCGGTGAATACACTATCAAACTTCCACGGGTGTACAGTGGAGAACATACTAGTTGGTTGCATCACGGCCTGGTTTGGTAATTTGAATGCTCATGAATAACCAAAGTTTTTCACTGTACCTCGGTACACGTGGCAATAAACTAAACTGAATGAAGGAGGCCGTGGAAAGTGGTGGATCTTGCCCGGTCCATCACGGGTACTGATCTCCCCACCATCAAAGGGATCTACCAACAGCACTGCTTGTAGAAAGTAGCTAATATCATAGAAGACCCACACAACCCGAGCTACACTCTTATCTTGTTTCTACCATTGCAAGTTTGAGGACCGTTGTTCCAGGTTCAAGAACAACATCTTCTCATCAACCATCAGGCTTTTGAACCACATTGCACAGTCCTAACCCCAACCCTATTTCAGCATTGAAATGGGCTTTGCACTGAGGTTGCACAACGTACTTTGGCTTATAGATTTATTTGTTGCATTGTTGCATTTATTGTGCCTGCAAAACTGCAACAAGTAAAAATGTTATTGTTCTGATACTGGTATAAATGACAATTAAACACTGTTGACACTTGACAATTAGGATGCACAATATATGATGATATATGATGGTCTTCATCAACTATGTCTCATCCTGAAAAAATGAAACATAGGTATGGAGTTAAGTGAATCCTTTTTATTCAAAGAAGACATTGAGCCAGAGTCTTATAGCATGGAAACAGGCCCTTCGGCCCAACTTGCCCACACCGGCCAACATATCCCATCCACACTAGTCCTACCTGCCTGTGTTTGGTCCATATCCCTCTAAACTTGATCTATCCATGTACCTGAATAAATGTTTCATGAAGGATGCGATAGTCCCTGCCTCAACTACCTCCTCTGGCAGCTCGTTGCATACACTCATCAACCTTCGTATGAAACCAAGCACCCTTTGTGTGAATATATGTTTCTTATAGTTTTCCTTTTCTGCTCATTGAACACCTTCCTCTACTTAGGAACTAGAGACTGTATGTACAACAGCCTCCCCTCATTTTGCCCAACTAATCCACTTAGAAACTTCCTGTGCTCAGTTTCCATGACAATCAACCAGCAACATTTCTCAGAACCTTGGCACCAGCATCACACCTCCCAACTCCCACAGGATGTAACTCTCCAGAAATACGTCAGCCCTTTAATGGGAACACATTAAACACTACAGTGCTATTTCCAACCCTGCAGGCAGCAGAACCTCAAGGAGAAACATTGTCACCATGCCCAGATATATAAACAGACACCCTGGAAAAAAGAAGGTTCATAACAGAGTCTCACAGTGGATAAGATTACCACTGCACTGCTAGCGGTAGGCAGAGCCAGTCTAAGTCTGCACCTGATAAAATTAATTCAATTTGTTTTTCTCAGGATGCTTCACCTTCATCAGTATTAAGTTAGTCATACTATCTTATGCCAAGGCTTGGACACTATGTAGATATGAGCAGCTAAGTGATAAGTAATATTCTTGCCATAGAAGTGTCAAGTAATGGCCAGTACCAACAAGAGAGTCGACTCTTGCCGTTCAGTGGCATTACCACTGTGAGCACCCTGGGGCCAGAAACTCCACTGAACCAGCCACTAAGGCATCATGTCTACGGGATCAGGTCAGAGGTTGGGTAACCTGCTGCGAGTAACTAGCCTCCTTTTTTCATCAAAATCTTTTATATGTCAACATGACAAACTGAATGTTCGGAAAACAACCACCCCTTCCCACCCAAAATTAAGGGACAGAAGTTTAGGGGTGTAATATGAGGGGGAACTTCTTTACTCAGAGAGTGGTAGCGGTGTGGAATGAACTTCCAGTGGAAGTGGTGGAGGCAGGTTCATTGGTATCATTTAAAAATAAATTGGATAGGCATATGGATGAGAAGGGAATGGAGGGTTATGGTATGAGTGCAGGCAGGTGGGACTAAGGGGAAAAAAAAAAATTTGTTCGGCACGGACTTGTAGGGCCGAGATGGCCTGTTTCCGTGCTGTAATTGTTATATGGTTATATGGTTAAACCACCCCCCTCTCTGGGCACTTTCCTTTGCAACCGCAGGAAATGCTACACTTGTCGCTTTACCTCCCCCCTTGACTACATTCAAGGACCCAAGCAGTCTTTCCTGGTGCGGCAGAGGTTCACCTGCACCTCTTCCAACCTCATCTATTCCATCTGATGCTCTAGATGTCAGCTCTCTACATCGGTGAGACCAAGCGTTGGCTTGGCGATCGCTTCACCCAACGCCTGCGCTCGGTTCGCAATAACCAACCTGATCTCCCGGTGACTCAGCACTTCAACTCCCCCTCCCATTCCGAATCCGACCTTTCTGTCCTTGGCCTCCTCCATGGCCAAGGTGAGGACCAGCGTAAATTGGAGGAGCAGCACCTCATATTTTGCTTGGTCAGTTTGCACCCCAGTGGAATGAACATTGACTTCTCTAATTTCAGGTAGTCCCTACTTTCTCCTCCCCTTCTCTGCTCTCCCTCAGCCCACTAGCTCCACCTCTTCCTTTCTTTGTCCCCCCCCCCCCCCCCCCCCCCCCCCCCCCCCCCCCCCCCCCCTCACATCAGTCTGAAGAACGGTTTTGACCCAAAACTTTGCCTATTTCCTTCACTCCGTAGATGCTGCCTCACCCGCTGGGTTTCTCCAGCATTTTTGCCTACCTTCGATTTTCCAGCATCTGCAGTTCCTTCTTAAACAAGATAATCAATGACCACTCTCACTCCGGCCATTCCCTTCTCTCTCCTCTCCCATGGACCAGAAGTTACAAAAGCTTGAAAAGACCACCACCAAATTCAAGAATATTTCTTTCCCATTGTTTTTGCTCAATATTGATCAAGATTTCAGCATCTGCAGACTCTTGTGTCACTTCTTTACCGTTGTTATCAGATTCTTGAATAAACTTCTCATGCTGCATGCTAAGGATATATTTCTGATCTTCCGTTTTACCACCTTTGCACTTTATAAAAAATGTAATTTCTCTGTAGCTGTAACACCATATTCTGCCCACTGTATACTTTCACTTTTCACAATACCTGTGTATGATATGCTCATGTAAAACAAAGTTTTTCACATTATCTTACTACACTTGACAATAATAAACCAATAACCCAAGGAGCTAAACAATATTCAATTATCTTGATAGGCACTACATATGAACTTTCAAATATTCACTTCCTCCATCATCAGAAGACTTATGGATACAGCATGTGCCATCATCAATATATGGCTTAGTTGCACATGTAGACTACTCAACAGTCTCCCCCCGAGCCATGATCTATAACACCTGGGCAAGTCACAAATGCAGAGACACATCATATGTCTTCTATTATCACCAGCTCAAAATGCTGGATCTCCTGCAACTTCTTCCTCTGGGCTGGTAACTCACCAGCGTTTTCTCAAGACCAGCGAGGGATGGACTACAAATGCTGGCTCTAAAAGAGACAAACAAACACTTGGATTTCAGAAGAAATAGAGAAATGCACCCATCCATTCTGCAGAAACAACGTCCATCAAACAACATTGCCACTAACTATTCCATGGAACTTGTGTCTCTGTTGAGTTACCAGACAAGAGATTCACATGGCCACGGAGTCACAAGAACATTAAAGAGATCAACTCAGGAGCCGAGGAAACGGTGTAAACCTTTGTCCGTGACTATCTCCTGAACGTCCTGTACAGGGCGCCTTTCAATCAGACAGACGTTGCATCAAAGTTAATCATCAACCTGGGAAGATGTTCCTGCCCTGCTGGCTTCACATTTTGTGCTCATTAATCTTTTGTAAATGGACACAGTGGATTGAAGATGTTTGCTTTAGACCACTGTTGTTATCATGGTCTGTGTCAGGCTGAATCTGTACTTTCTGATTACATAAAAGATTCAGATGAAAACAATCCTTCCAGAATACCCTTGCCAACCAGTTACGCTTGTATATCCTCCATATTTCTGTGTAGTGTGTGGTCTCTCATCGTAAGAAAGGGAGAATCTGTTGAGACTGAAAGTTATCAGCGGAAGTTCATTGGAAGCATCAAATCTCTTTGTAATGTCCAGATAACCCAATAGAATCCGGGATCATCTCTTGTTAAGGCTTTCACTGATTTTTGCAAGGCTTTCACCCTTTATTAAGGTGTTGGTTGGCCAATTTAGGTTTGAACTGGAGATGTGACCCGTTACCAAAATGCAGATTTGGATAAGTAAGAGACTGTTAGTAAAAAAAATAGCAATGGGCCATTATGGGCTCCGCCCTTCCTTGGTTATCTGATGCCAGCCCTGATTTGTTCTGGCCTTTTCCTACCCCCCCCACCCCCCCCACATCCTCCAGAGATGCTGCCTGACCCGCTAATATACTACTGCACTTTGTGTCTGTCTTCTTTTTTCAACTGTTTTCCCAGTCTCTGGTTATTTCACTAGGAGAAAGAGTGAGCATGAGATTGGAGACTCAGTGCAATCCAAAACGAACTGGGTTTCCAAATGTATCCACATCTGTGGCTCGTGCACTACCTTACATTCATACATCATCCTTGCGTTGGCTATTGGGTAAGCAATCTCTCTCATTTTAAACAAAGCATACACTGAAGAAGGATCCTGACCCGAAACAATGTCTGTCCATCTCAACCACAGATGCGGCGTGGAGAATTCAGTTCCTCCAGCACTTTGTGTTTTGCTCAAGTTTCAAGTATCTTCAGTTTCTTGAGTCTTCCATTTTAAAATTCTCATCATTGTTTCAAAATCCCTCCCTCTCCTCATAATCTCAACCAGGTCTACATCCCTCCAAGATCTTTGGTCTGTTCTTAAAATGTAAGGCTTTAGATCATCGCAGAGTTTTAGTTACACCATGATGGAGCCACATGAGAATGCAGATGTTGGAATCTGCAGCAAAACAAAACTGGTGGTGGAACTCAGCGGGTCGAGCAGCATCCATGGAGGTAAAAGGATGGTCGATATTTCAGGTCGAGACCTTACTTTGGAAGTGCAATGAGTGTTTTGTGTCCTGAAGTAGTGTCTCAACCCGAAACATCGATCAACCCTTTGCAACCACAGGTGCTACCTGACTCACCGAGGTCTTCCAGCAGTTTGTTTTTTACACCATGGATGGATATATCTTCAGCTGCTGAGGCTCTGGAATTCCTTCCCTAGAGGTACTCTCCACCATTTGTTCAGAAGCTAAATTCAGCCTCTGGACAAGGTTCAGATCACCTAATTTCCCTTTGCAGATGCAGATGATAGAAGGTTATTAATGGGGACACAAGGGGCTACAGGTGCTGAACTCTAAAGTGGAAGTGATAAGTGGAACCAGATATTCTGGCACGGTGGTGCAGCGGGAGAGTTGCTGCTTTACAGCGCCAGAGACCCGGGTTCGATCGTGACTGCGGGTGCTGTCTGAACGGAGTTTGTACGTTCTCCCTGTGACCGGGTGGGTTTTCTCAGGGTGCTCCAGTTTTCTCCCATATTCCAAGGATGTACAGGTTTGCAGGTTAATTGGCTGTGGGGGAAAAAAACCTGTAAATTGTCCCTAGCATGTAGGATGATGCTAGTGTACAGGGGTCGCTGGTCGGCACGGACTTGCTGGGCTTAATTGCTGTTTCCGCGCTGTATTTCTGAACCCAAATAAAATAATGGGCAGATTCAACCAGTTGTTGGAGGGAATAGGAGACCCAATAGGTTAATTGCATGGTTGACTGGCATCCTCCAGTTTCTGTCTCTATCTCCCACTTCCCCTCTACCAGCTGACTCCACCTCTCTCCATATCTGTGTCTACCTATCACCCTCTAGCCACTATCTCCAGACCGCCATGCCCTGTCCCCACCTGGGTCCTTCTGTCCATTATCCTTCACCTCACCTGTCTCTACCTATCAACATCCAGCCCCTGCCTCCCTCTCCCTCTCACCTCTCGATACTGGCCATCACCCCTCTACACTACCAGTCCTGATGCAGGGTCTCAAACGTAAACATCCACCATCCCTGCAGCCTGACCCTATGTGTTCCTACAACAACGTGTCTGTGGTAGGCTTTCTGTCGGGTTACTGTTGCTGCAATGACTACAGATCTGTCAAGCGGTGGCATGAAGAATGTGGGAGGACAATGAACCACAGAGAAGCGTAATGATATTTTGTTTTTATAAAATATCACCAGGGGACGTCAAAGTGTGAGGTGGTACACCGTGCATCAATAACAGAGGCAACTGTTTCAAATGTGATGTGACCTAACACAGTACCCCGGCACCCCTATTAAGCTTCAACAAATATCATTCACTAATGATGTTGAGTCACTGTCGTAATGCTATTTTAGTGAGGGGTGGCATTGCGGAAATACACAGTGGTATTAGCTGACTTGTCTGTTAGCACACAGTGAAAATAATCAATCACAATTACCTCTCTTTTAAGCATGCCGTATGGTGTGGGTGAGGATTCTGGACTGTTGAGAACTGATTTTGCAGCCTAAGGCTCAAACCCAGCATACAGATCTGCTTATCTGTGGGGTCAATGATGGGCTACTCAACTGCTGAATTTGATGTTGTTGGGTTACTCCTGAAATTAGTGGGAGGACCATCTTCTGTATTGTGTGATCCTGTTTGTGGAGAGACAGGAGACTGCAGATGCTGGAATCTGGAGTGAAAAACAAGGTAGAGGAAAACAGTGTGTCAGGCAGCCTCTGTGGAGACAGAGGGATTATTGGTGCCTTATTTTAAAAGGCTCAAATCCTCAGCCTGGCCTAGTGATGTTTAGTTCTCAAAGATACACATTTAAAAAGCTGCTGTGAGATAAAGGACAAAGAACAAACTGCTGCAGGAACTTGGGTGTAGAGCTAATAAACAACACACCAAGTAAAGGTCCAACAAGTTTTATTAGCATAGAATAAAGTTACACGACTAACATCCCGACTAACGACTGGTGACTAAAAACTTTAGTAACATATGGTGACAGTAAGGTAATACTCGGTCCAGGAGGTGTATAACACATGTGTGTTAATGTTTGGTAAAGCAGAACTATATTGGGGGTTGAGGAAAGGAGATGATGAGGAGTTTTGTTACTCGGAGGGCGGTCAATCCATGAAATTCATTGCCACAGACGGCTGTAGTGGCCAAACCAATAGATATTTTTAAGGTGGAGATTGACAGGTTCTTGATTAGCAAGGGTTTCAGGGGTTATGGGAGAAGGCAGGAGAATGGAGTTGAGAGGGATAGACCCATCAGCTATGAGTGAATGGCGGAATAGACCTGATTGGCTGAATGGCCTAATTCTGCTCCAAGGACTTATGAAATCAGGAGCTGGACCTGCCGAGTTCGTCCAGCAGTTTATATTTTGCTCCATCTTCCACCGTCTGGAGTCCCTTGTGTCTCAAATTTGCATGATTTTAGAAGCACATTTTTGGTTATATTGTAGCGGGGACTCCAGGAGTCCAGCCAGGAATGAGGCGAAAACAAGTTATGTGAACAAAATGGCGTTTATTACTGTCACTATGCTGCTTCCAACTCCAACCTCGTGACCGGGCGTGACCCGATCTTAAATACCCTGGGTCAGAGCCCATGACACAACGCCTTCTACTCCGAGATGCAAAACTCCTCCCTCCTGAGCTGAGGGTTCGCTACCCGTGGCTAGCCACCAGGTACTGCCACAACATTTTGCTTTTTGATTTATTCACATGGTATGTGGATGTCACAGGCACCACTGGCTTTTATTATTTATTCCCGATTGATCGTGAACTGAGGAGGCAGTAGTGGGGCAATCACATTGGTCGCTCTGGAGCCCCATTTATCCCAAATTTGGCAAGAACCATTTTCCTGAAGAAAATGCGTAAACCCAATGGGGGAGATTTGTCACATAAAGATATAGTTACAGCTTACCATTATTCATAATTTTCTTTATGGATATATTCCAGGTATCACTCCTGTATTAGCCATCAAATAGCACACAAGACAGCCATACTTTCCATCATACTGACTCTTTGAAGATTATTTCCATGCTCCTCTTTTTTCTCCATAGACCTAGGTACCATCTTCTCTGGAAAGTATTGTTTATAAATACAGTTTTTGGAAGGGCTTTTCTTCAGTGAGTTTCACTACTGTAATTGAACTCACAGTAAGCAAACGTCCAATACATTTCAACATGTCAAGGACTGGTTTGAGGGGACATGGGCCAAACGCAGGCAAGTGGGACTAGTGAGAATGGGACATGTTGGTCGGTGTGGGCAAGTTGGGCCGAAGGGCCTGTTGCCCCACTGTATGACTATAACTGGAGTTGGGTTAGAGGGACTTGCCCATGATTTCTCCAGATCAACCCCATCCCATTGCAGGAGGTCTAGCACCAGTCAGGTAGCAGGTGAAGATCCATCAAAACCATGGTTAGATAGAGCTCTTGGGGCTAGTGGAACCAAGTGGTATGGGGAGAAGGCAGGCACGGGTTACTGATTTTGAATGATCAGCCATGATCACAATGAATGACAGTGCTGGCTCGAAGGGCAGAATGGCCTCCTCCTGCACCTATTTTCTATGTTTCTATGGTGGTTCCCGGTTTGTCAGGGTGCTGTGTTGTCTTCTATCATTCAGGCAGGAAGATTTTACCTGTTTTACTTCTAACTTCTCTAGGATTTGCTGGATTCACCACGTGACAGGAATGTGGGTCTATCCACTTCTCGACCAACTACCCAGCTTTCCGAAGTGTGTTGCCTTCGTGGCATCAGTTGCTGTCATCAACATTTTGTATACGGTGGGTGAAATATTAAACAGTTTCATCTGGGACAAATCAAGATGTAAGTACCTTTATTGCTTTGATTCTGTTTCTATCTCTTTGGTATAGACCACATGCAAGACATAAACGCTTTGTATAATTCACCAGGTGCTGCTATGTTTCAACTCGAAGCTGACTAAATCAATATATGATACATCTGTCCCTACCAGTACTCACTACAGGTCTTGCCAGTAATACAAGATGCTTTCCGCGCAAGTCCTTCTGGCCTACCCGGCATTTCCAGGGAAACTCCTGTTCCCTTCTGGATGATTCAGGCTGGTGGCCACAATTCAGTGCATATACCACAGGATTAGAAGTCCAGTCGGAACTTATTTTTTAACAACTCAAATTTGGCAATTGAAACTCAAAAATCATTTTCGTTAAAGTGACACCCATTTAAATGTTTCAGTTTTATCCTTTTCCTGGCTATTTCCCTGGCACAAAATCAGGTCATTCAGCCCATCAAGCCGATACAGCTTCCACACCACTGCTGGTAATTCTCTCTCACATGTCTGTCCAATCTGTGTTGAAGGCCCTGACTGATTTGTATTTTACCATCCCAGAACTACTCTCAGTGAAAAAAAATATTTTCTCCTTTTACCTTCTGCCAAACATTTCAAACCCGCGCACTCAATTGGTCCCTAATGGAACAGTTTCACTCTGTCTACCTATCAAAACCTATCAAAGCCCTTGGTCATCCAAATCGCCATCAAATCATCCCTCAATTTCTTCAAGATAAACTGCATCTTCTCCAATCTAACCTTAGGGCTAAAATACCATGTTGCTGCTCTTACTTGGTGAAGTAAAATATATTTAGTTTTATTTCTTAAAGGCGAGTCACATAACTCTCAAACCTTAATGAGATCTTCCATTAATAAAGCAAGTGTGGGAAGTAAATGACAGAGCACTCTGAGATGATAGAATCATGAAACACCACAGCTTTGGAGGAAGTCAATTTGTCCATCATATCAGTATCTGCTCCTAGAAAATATAACAGAACCAGAGGAGGGCAGAGCAGGGTCCATAATGTCTGTGCCAACCAAGATGTGAATCCAAACCAATCCATCTGGCTGTATATAGTCTACATGCTTCCATTTCCTACCTGTTCATATGCCTGTCTAAATGCATCTTAAATGTTGCTTTTGCATCTGCTTCCACCACCTCCCCTGGCAATGCATTCCAGGCACTTTTTGTGTCCTAGATTTGCCTTATAAATTTCCATAAACTTTCCTATTCTCACTTTAAAGCTATGGTCTCTGGTATTTGGCATTTCCACCCTGGGAAAAAGACCCCTCTCAAAATTTTATACATTTATATCAGGTTGCCACTCAGCCTCAGACGCTCCAGTAAAAATATTCCAACCTGGCCCAGCCTCTCCATATAGCTAATATTCTCAAATCCATACAACACTCTGGTGAACTTTTGCATCCTCTCCAAAGCCTTCACATCCTTCTTGTAATGGGGTGACATAATACATCAAATTTTGTCTAACCAACATTTTATAAAACTGCAGCATGCCTTCCTGACAATAATAAACATGTGACAATAATAAACATAAACCTAAATACACTAACCAATGAAGGCAAATATGCTGCCCACCTTCTTTACTATCTCGTGTTGACACTTTCAGGGAGCTATGGACTGGACCCCAAGATATCTCTGTAAATCCAGTTCTTTGAAGGAATTATTTAGTCATCCCCTTATATTTTCCTAATTCCTTTGCAATGTATTTTTGTCCTTTAAGTATATATCTTGCTCATTATCCATAAATCAGTCCATTCCAGATAACAGTCATTGTAAATAGCATGTAAATATGTTTTTATCCTTCTATTATGCTTTGTGCATGTTTTTGAGATCACTTTAAAACTGAGACTTTTCTGGTTTACAGGCCGTATTAGATATAAAGGGCGTAGGAAGAAATACATAGAAAAATAAAGTGTAAAGCCTGAAGAAGGGTCTCAACACAAAACATCACACATTCCTCCTGTCCAGAGATGCTGCCTGTCCTGCTGAGTTACTCCAGCATTTTGTGTCTATATTAGATATAAAGGCTATTGATTCAAGTCTGCCGCTATAGACTGTTTGATCAGAGCCACATTTTATCTGATAGACTGAGAATGGGACCTTCTGAATTATAGGAGGAGTGACAAAGGCAAAATGGGAAACTGTTTTTGTTCCAATGCCTAGAGGGGATATGGATCAGACTGAGATCAGAAATGTTACTTTATCTTCTTTATATAGCAGGCAGACCACTGAAAATCATTCAGTTCTGTAACAGGACAGTATATCTAGTACCGGGCACATGGCGTATAAGGCGGCATGTATATGGAAGAGGTGCCAGAGGAAGTGGTTGAAGGATGTTCTATAACAACATCTGAAAGATATTTGGACAGATACACAGACATGAAAGGTTTAGAGGGATATGCTTCAAACACGGGCAAATGGAACTAGTGTAGATGGGCATCTTGGTTGGACTTTACGTGTTAGGCTGAAGGGCCTGTTTCCACACTGTTTTATTCTGTGGCTGAGTCTGCTTGCCTGTTCTGGGTACACTCTTGCTCATATGGAATCGAATAGACCAGATGCTGAATGGCAGCTGCATTCAGTAGCTGTCATCACAAGCTGTGGAAGCCAAGGAATGCCAACATACTCGTTGGGAGTGTATCAACGGCATCTGGCTAGTGGTGGTCATTCAATGAGAAGGAAAATGCTAACTGTTTCTCTCTCAACAGATGCTACCTGACCTGCTGAGTGTTTTCAGCATTTACATTTGCACTTCTGATCTTATGTTCATGTTGTTGCTGCTTATTTATATCGTGGCATGGCTCATTTTCCAAATTAAAATTCAAATAAAAGGTAGAGACAGCCTCTGGCCCATTTGGTCCTCCACTGCTGTTTCAGCTGTGGCCCAGAGATAGAGAACAGATACTCTGCAGAGAACCTACAAGTGCTGATCTGCAGGTCTCTTGGTCTTACTATTAGTCTTAATATAAGCAAAGGAGAATGGAATAAGAGCAAGAAATTATTTTCATAGTGCCTGTACTTCACCGTACTGTGCATATGACAATAAACATGTGTAGAAAGGAACTGCAGATTCTGGCTTATACTGAAGATAGGCACAACGTGCTGGAGTAACTTATTGGGTCAGGCAGGATCTCTGGAGAAAAAGAATGGGTGACGTTTTGGGTCGGGACCCTTCTTCGGAAAATATAAGCTCAATTTAACTTGACTTGAAATGCAAGAAATGCTCAGCAGGTTAGGCAGCATCTGTGAAGATTTGCTTCACTAGAACCATCTCTCCAATATTTTCTCTATGTTTATTTCAAATGTTCAACATTTACAATATTTGACTTTTGCAAGTGCAACAGAAGATAGAAGCAAGAACAGATTTCACAAAACACTTATTTAATGTGCTCTTTTATTCCTAGGTATAGAAGAAAAGCTCAATTCTAAGAATAAGATCGACTGACACAAGCCAGAATATTTTGTTTCAAGAACCTGATGGATGGAGACATTTATTCTGCCTCATCAACAAAATGAATTTACTAACCACATGCAGTATTAATCTCCTGGACTCGGAGCCAAATCATCTAACTAACCAGATCATGCCATCAAAACCATTTGTTAATTCATAATGTAAGATTTCCAAGTTGTCAAGATGCAGAGGTTCACTTTAGGCCTGCAAAGGCCAAGAGAGAATTGGTGCTGTTTGAACAGTAGTGTGAACTCACTTCTTATAAAGGGATCGGGATTAAGTCAATGCAATCAGTCAAACTAGTCACCCATTTTCGTTGGGTTTATCGTACATGTACAATGTCTGTTCCTTTACATGCAGTATATATGTCAGGTTATATATTTGGCTACTCAATAAGAAAGTCCTGAAGTGCACCATGTTAAGAGTGATCGGCAATATCAGACCCAAGATCTGAAGGCAGTTGCAGCAAACAAGATGTAATGCAGTGAAGTGAACTCTGATAAATGTTGACAATATTGTCTCTCCATATCCTTGGAGAGTGGTGTTGAAGGCTTTTGGCATGTTTGTCTTCATTAGGCAGGGCATTGACTGTACATTTTGACACATTATGTTGCAGTTGTATAGACATTGGTGAGGCCACATTTGGAGTATTGTGTTCAATTGTGGTCATGCTGCTATCAGAAAGATGCCATTAAGATGGAATGATTGTAAACATGATTTACAAGTACGTTGCCAGGACTCAAATGTTTGAGTTATAGGGAGAGGTTGGACAAGCTGGTAGGTTTCAGACCTACCATTTGTTGTTTGGATAATTCCCTTATCTTGGTTGCTCTTTGCTAATGCGTTACTTCACACTTTTCCAGACTGAAATCCAGCTGCTAATTTTCTGTCCACCAAACCGTGTAGGCCTACTCTCTAGAATTTCTTCCTCATTATCATGCACGTTGCCAATTTAGATGCCAATGGAAACTTCTTAATCATGGTCCCTACAATCTGTCCAGGTCATTAATATACGTACATCACTGAAAGTATGGGGCCCTGCTCTGAGCCCTGCAAGACCCCAAAG
The DNA here is from genome assembly GCF_028641065.1 of Leucoraja erinaceus. Classification (NCBI taxonomy): domain Eukaryota; kingdom Metazoa; phylum Chordata; class Chondrichthyes; order Rajiformes; family Rajidae; genus Leucoraja; species Leucoraja erinaceus. The sequence continues at coordinate 20,086,178 of NC_073384.1, read as the reverse complement.
TATAGAGCACTTTACTTTCTCCCAATGAGACAGTGTTTAGGTCAAATTTCCACCTCCCTTCAAGCCTGCAGGGCTTTACTTTCCTCAGTACAGCCCCACAGCTTTACTGATCTGAGAGTGTATTATGACAAGGCAAGCACTGAGGTGCTGGAATACGTCTGACTGCGCTGTCACAGCCCGTAAGTAAGCCAAGTAGTCAGCCCACATGTATCAGAATGCTGCTATTACACTACTTTTCTTTGTTAATATTGTACAATTTCTGGTTTCAATGGGAATTGCAGTTCTTGTTTTGGCAAGTAATTTTTCACCAACTTAAATTTAAATTTATTTGCGATATCTGGCCCTGCCGTTATTTTGTCATCAGTTCTCTCTTCTCAGGATCTGTTCTTCTCTTCTTCAATCTGCCCCACCGTCTCTCCTCAAACTGTACCCAGCCCAATCTCCTTACTCTTTCCAAAATCCTTGAATGTAATGTTCATTTTTTCCTTTTCCTCTTCCTTAATCCCTTCTGTCTACACCAGTCTGCAGTCTGAAGTGACACTGAACATATTCACCAATTACACCTTCTGTGACTATATTAAACCAACTTTCCTTCTCCTTTGACACATGTCAGATCTTGTTCAATTAAATATCTCTGCTGTCCATGGGTCTCTTTGGCCTTAAATCATAGAATGTTTGGACCCTCAATCATCTATAATGGAAGCAATAAACATGGATTAAAGTTAGCCCTGTGCAGGATTCTGAATATTCAACACCAACAATCAACCACAGTATAGATTTGTGCTCCATAAACCATTTGTGGAGGTGCTGGTGTCTTTCCTCGTGAAATTAATCTCAGACCTTGATCAAATGTAAATTTCCATTCTTGTTGTCCCAAAAATATGCACTTTGAAAAAAATATCCCTTTTCCAGTGTGATCAATTTAGCTAAAAAAATAGTGGAGAACCAAGAATGGTTAATTGTCATGTACTGACAACAGAACAACACAATTCTGATTTGCTGCAGTTTACCAGGCCCATAAATCCATTATCACAAAGGTAGTATATAATAATAAAAAATACAATAATTATTAAATTAATAATAAATTAATGCAAGCGTTCAACCACAATCTCAATCCTGAGTAATCCAATCAAAAGTTCAGAGTAATCAAATCATTGTCTCAGTCCTGTAATCCAAATCACGGTCGCAATCCTGAGTAAACAATTGTTATCCCTATCCTCGGTAACCAGTACAATCTCAATCTGAGAAACACATTCAATTCCTGAGTAACCCAATCACGGTGTCAAATCTGTAACCAAGATCACATTTATGAATCTGAAGATCCAAGCATATGTAGTCTCTTGTGTCTCCAAGTGTAATCCAATCATAGTTTAATTCCCGAGTAAAAAAGTCTCAAAAATGAGTAACCAAATCATAGTCCAAAACCTGTAGTTTAATAACAATTTAAATCTGAGTAACCCAAATCACAGTCTATATCTGAATAATCCAATCACAGTCTATATCTGAGTAATCCAATCAGTCTCAATTCTAAGTAACCAAAACACAGTCACAATCCTGGAATCCACTTTTAAATGACGAGGTGCACCAGGAGAGTTTCTTTAAACAATATGTGCATAGTTCAATGAGGGATAAGGCTGTTCCGGATCCTGCACTGGAGAATGAGCTTGGCCAGCTGATCAAAGAATCAAAGTGGGGTGGGAGAGGGGGAGGGGGGAGGGGGTCTTTTGGAAACAATGATCATAATTTCATAAGTTTTAAGATAGATATGGACAAGACAAAGATTGGTTCTGAGGTGAATATTTTATATTGGGGGAAGCTAATTACAATGTTATTAAGCAGATACTGAAGAATGAAGAAAAAAGGATGGCTGTTTGGGGGTAAATCATCATCTGATATATGGGAACCCTTTAAAAGCCAGGTGGTTAGAGTTTAGAATGACAATTTTCTTGTGAGGGCAAAAGATAAGGATGGCAAGGTTCAGGAACCCTAGAAGACAAGAGACATTATAAGTTCAGTCAAAAATAAGAATAAAACATATGTAAGGTTTAGGAAACTGAAATCAGACAACGTTCTTGTAAAGGAAACAGGAAAAAACTTAAACAAGGAATAACAAGGGCTAAAAGGAGCATGAATTGTCCTTGGTGAGTAGGATTAAGGAATATTCCAAGGCACTTTACACATACATTGAGAGCATATACTAGGAGCAGGAAGTGAGCTAAGGATAGGGTAGGTACACTCATAGATATAGAAAATAGGTGCAGGAGGAGGCCATTCTGCCGAGCCAGCACCACCATTCATTGGGATCATGGCTGATCGTTCCCAATCGTTAACCCGTGCCCGCCTTCTCCCCATATCCCTTGATTCCACTAGCCCCTAGAGCTCTATCTAACTCTCTCGTAAATCCATCCAGTGATTTTGCCCCCACTGCCCTCTGTGGCAGGGAATTCCACAAATTCACAACTCTTTGGGTGAAAATGTTTTTTCTCACCTCAGTCTTAAATGGCCTCCCCTTTATTGTAAGACTGTGGCCCCTGGTTCTGGACTCGCCCAACATTGGGAACATTTTTCCTGCACCTGGCTTGTCCAATCCTTTTATAATTTTATATGTTTCTATAAGATCCCCCTCATCCTTCTCAACTCCAGTCTTTTCAATCTTTCCTCATATGACAGTCCCGCCATCCCAGGGACCAATCTCGTGAACCTACGCTGCACTGCCTCAATCGCAAGGATGCCCTTCCTCAAATTAGGAGACCAAAACTGTACACATTACTCCAGATGTGGTCTTACCAGAGCCCTATACAACTGCAGAAGAACCTCTCTTCTCCTATACTGAATTCCTCTTGTTATTAAGGCCAGCATTCCATTAGCTTTCTTCACTGCCTGCAGTACCTGCACGCCAACTTTCAGTGACCGGTGTACAAGGACACCCATGTCTCACTGTACCTCCTCCTCACCTAACCTAATCCCATTGAGATAATAATCTGCCCCCTTGTTTTTGCCGCCAAAGTGGATAACCTCACATTTATCTATATTCTACTGCATCTACCACGTATCTGCCCACTCACTCAACGTGTCCAGGTCACACTGCAACCTCTTATCATCCTCTTCATAGTTCACACTGCCACCCAGCTTTGTGTCATCTGCAAACTTACTAGTGCTGCTCCTAATTCCCCCTTCCAAATCATTAATGTATATGGTAAACAGTTGCAGCCCCAATACCGAGCCTTGCTGCACTCCACTCGCCACTGCCTGCCATTCTGAAAAGGACCCGTTCACTCCTACTCTTTGCTTCCTGTCTGCCAACCAATTTTCTATCCATGTCAACACCCTACCCCCAATACCATGTGCTCTAATTTTGGTCACCAGTCTCCCGTGCGGGACCTTATCAAAGGCTTTCTGAAAGTCTAGATACACTCCATCCACTGGTTCCCCTTCATCCATTTTACTTGGCACATCCTCAAAAAATTCCAGAAGATTAGTCAAGCATGATTTTCCTTTCATAAATCCATGCTGACTTGGACTAATCCTTTTACAGCTATCCAAATGCCCCATTATTACCTCTTCAATAATTGACTCCAGCATCTTTCCCACCATCGAAGTCAGGCTAACTGGTCTGTAATTCCCTGTTTCCTCTCTCGCTCCTTTCTTGAAAAATGGGATAACATTAACTAGTCTCCAATCCACAGGAACTGATCCTGAAAGTATTGAACATTTGAAAATGATCACAAATGCGTCCACTATTTCTAGAGCCACTTCCCTGAGGACCCTGGGATGCAGACCATCAGGCCCAGGGGATTTATCATCCTTCAGTCCCATTAGCCTACCCAATACTATTTCGCGCCTAATGAAAATTTATTTCAGTTCCTCTACCCCCTTAGATCCTCTGTCCTCCAGTACTTCTGGGAGATTGTTTGTGTCTTCCTTAGTGAAGACAGATCCAAAGTTCCTGTTCAATTCTTCTGCCATTTCCTTGTTCCCCATAATAATTTCACCCGTGTCTGCCTTCAAGGGACCCACATTTGACTTTGCTATTCTTTTTCCCATAACATATCTAAAGAAGCTTTTACTGTCCTTCTTTATATTCCTGGCCAGCTTCCCTTTGTATTTCATCTTTTCAGCCCATATTGCCCGTTTTGTTTCCTTCTGTTGTCCTATGAAAGTTTCCCAATCCTCCGGCTTCTGGCTACTCTTTGCTGTGTTATACGTCTTTTCTTTTTGTTTTATTCTATCTCTAACTTCTCTTGTCAGCCACGGTTGCCTCCTACTCCCCTTAGAGTCTTTCTTCCTTTTTGGAATGAAATGATCCTGCATCTTCCGGATTATGCCCAGAAATTCCTGCCATTGCTGTTCCACCGTCATTCCTGCTAGGATCCCTTTCCAGTCTACTTGGCCAGCTCCCCTCTCATATCTTCATAGTCCCCTTTGTTCAACTGCATCACTGCCACTTCCGATTTAACCTTCTTCTTCTCAAATTGCAGATTAAAATTAATCATATTATGATCACTACCTCCAAGGTTCCTTTACCTCGAGTTCTCTGATCAAATCTGGTTCATTGGACAACACTAAATTCAGAATTGCCTTTTCTCTGGCCAGCTTCATTACAAGCTGCTCTAAGAATCCATCTCGGAGGCACTCTACAAACTCTCTTTCTTCGGGTCCTGAACCAACCTGATTTTCCCAGTGTACCTGAATATTGAAATCCCCCATCACCATAGTGGCATTACCTTTGTTACATGCCAGTTTTAACTCCTGCTGCAACTTACACCCTACATCTGGGCTACTATTTGGGGGTCTGTAGATAACACCAATTAGTGTCTTCTTGCCTTTGCAATTCCTCAACTCAATCCACAGTGACCCTACCTTGTCAATCCCTATGTCTTCCCTCACAAGGGACTGAACTCCATCTCTCACCAGCAGACCAACACCCCCTCCTCTGCCCACCTGCTTGTCCTTTCTATAGGATGTATAACCCTGAATATTAAGTTCCCAGGCACGATCCTCCTGCAGCCACATCTCAGTAATCCCCACAACCTCTAACTGAGCCTCAAGCTCATCTACTTTACTTCGCGCATTCAAATACTATACTTTTAATTCCTTACATATCTCACCTTTCACATCGATCCCTATTATACTTGGCCATATGCTCCTATCCCTTTGTGAGCTTTCTTTCCCATTAATTCTGGGGTTCTTAACTATCCCTTTACTCCCTTTCCCTCTAACTCCGTCCTTGACTATCCCATTTGACCCCCACCCCCCAATTTAGTTTAAAACCACCTGTGTCGCAGTGGCAAACCTGCCTGCCAGAATGACTCCAAAACAGATCCCAGTGGCCTAGGAATCTAAATCCCTGCCCCCTGCACCAGTTCCTCAGCCACACATTCAGGTCCTGTATCTCCCTGTTCCTGTTCTTGCCAGCATGAGGAACTGGAAGCAAACCGGAGATAACCACCCTGGAGGTCCTGCTTTTCAGCACTTTCCTGAGCTCTCTAAAGTCACGCTTCAGAATATTCATCCCCTTCTTTCCGACATTGTTTGTGCCAACATGCACTACAACTTCCGGCTGTTCACCTTCGCCCTTGAGGATATTCTGCACTCTGTGACTTCCTGGATCCTGGCACCAGTGAGGCAGCACACCATCCTCGAATTCCGTCTGTTGCCACAGAAACCCCTGTCCGTACCTCTCACAATGGAGTCTCCAACTACCACGGCGTTGCCTGATGTTGGTCTCTTTGGTTTTGGCTCAACAGCACTTTTTGCTTCGCAAGCCAGTGCCCCGCTCAGTGTGTTAACCTCTTTTGTCCCTTCTAAGAGGGTGAACCTGTTCACAAGAGGTGCATTCCATGTTTCCATCCCTTTCTCACCGTCACCCACCTTCTCTCTTCCAGTACCTGATGTGTAACAATCTTACTGTAGGATTGGTCGAGGAATGACTCCGTTTCTCGGACGAACCTGAGGTCATCCACTTGCTTCTCCAGTTCCCCAACACGGTCCTTCAGGAGCTCTACCTGGATGCACTTCTCACATTTGTAGCAGCCAGAGGCACCAGCGGAGTCCTTGACCTCCCACATACTGCAAGCATCGCACTGAATCAGCTTGCTTGACATCTCCTTCTTTCATCTCTCCCTCTCCAGCGTTTGGTGTGGCATCCTCTCTCAGCCTCCTCGCTGAAGACTCTCCAGCCAAAGACACACTTAAAGACTCACACTTTACTCACAGGACTTTTCCCTCACATGGCCGCTCGCTCACTGCCGCTCCCCTAGAGCAGCCGTGTTTATATTGACTGATAAATTGGCTTGAAAATTTGGTTTGTAAATTGATAAATTAGGCAATTTAAACCGTTTTTCCCCCTGTTTCTCGCCAGTTTTAAATTGTTTTTCCCCTTTGACTTACTCACCTTTCCCACGGGCATCAGCCAATCAGTTCTTCTCCCTGCTTCTCTTTGTTGCGGCTTGTTCAAAATCCACGTAAGCTCTAGGCTAAGTCTGGCTGTTTTTTGGCACCCTTTTAAACTGTTTTCCCCCTCTGACTCACCTCTGACTCACCTTTCTCACGGGCTTCAACCAATCAGTTCTTCTCCCTGCTTCTCCTTGTTAGTTCTTCTCCCTGCTTAGGAGGGAAGCAGGATGCAGCATTTTGATCGGTTGGGCAGGTGGGCTGAGAATTAGTTGATAGAATTTAATACAGAGAAGTGTGAGGTCTTGCATTTTAGGAAGTCTAACAAAGGCAGGACCTACATAGTAAATGTTAGAGCATTGGCAAATGTCACAGAGCAAAGTGATCTAGATATGCAGGTACATAGTTCCTTGGAAGTGGCATCACAGGTAGACAGGATGGTCAAAAAGGCTTTCGGCACATTGAATTTCATCAGTCATGGCATTGAGTATAGGAGTTGGGAGGTCATGCTACAGTTGTATAAGACATTGGTGAGGCCACATTTAGTTTTGGACACCATGTTATTTGAAAGTTGACAAAGATGTTGTCAAGCAGGAAAGGATGCAGAGAAGATTTAGAAGGATGTTTCCAGGACTCGAGGGACTGAGCTGTAGGGAGAGGTTGAGCAAGCTAGGACTTTTTTCCTGGAGCGCAGAAGAATGAGGGATGATCTTAAAGAGGTGTACAAAATCATGAGAGTGAAGATTAGGTAAATGCACAAAGTCTTTTGCCCAGAGTAGGGGAATCGAGAACCAGAGGACATATGTTTAAGGTGAGGGGGGAAAGATTTTAATAGGAATGTGAGGGGTAACATTTTTACAGAAAGGGTGGTGAGGACTTAGTTGAGGCAGGTACTATCATAACATTTACGAGAATTTTGGACAGGTAGGATGTTAAGCGGGTTATGGGCCAAGCAAAGGCAGGTGAGACTAGTGTAGATCGAGCATGTTGGCCAGTGTGGGCAAGTTGGACCAAAGGACCCGTTTCCACATTGTTTGATTCTATGACTCTATTTGTGATTAGAGAGTGGTAGATGCATGGAATGCACTGTGGGGAGATGGCAGACGCAGATACGATAGCAATGTTTGTGAGGTGTTTATACAGAAACATGAACAGGCAGGGATTAGAGGGATATGGATCATGTGAAGGCTGCAGATTGGTGTCATGGTTGGCATGGGCATGGTGGGCCAAAGGGCCTATTACTGTGGCTTAATGTGCTACGTTCTATGATTGGGAAGACAATATAGCATCTATTTGTTACATATACACCATCGAGGCTAACCCACTGGTTACAGTCAGTATTTCCTTTGTAAATTAAAAAACAATCACATTCAAATCTTTATTATGACCTTCCTGGTGTCCTGAAACCTTGAATTCCAGATAAATATTTGCAGCTTCCTCATAGTTTCACTAAATGAGCTTGATTAAAGAAAACTCCAGCAGGCTGACGACTTCCTTAACTCAATCAATGGGCAGGCCCAGGTTTTATGGGTTTCTTCAGTATACTATTTTAAAATCTACCCCAAAAGTTGCTGAACATTAAATTTTGCTGAAGCTAAAGTTTCCAGGCTTTTTGCACCAGTTTCACTGTGCCTGGGTGAAGTTCTGTAAACAAAACCTGACATAATCATTCTGAATGTAGCCTGTAACTATCAGATGAAAACTTCTCTTCAATATTACACCATTAATTTTAGGTACTGTCTCCTAAACTCTTAGCTATAATGAATAATTGGATTCAAAACAACTTTACAGGTCCCTCCGTAATCATTAAAAACATAATTAAATGTCATTTTTAAAGATTATACTGTGAGCAAATAAAGAACCACAAGGGGATGCGGAAAATTTATGAATGATTTGCTTCTCGTTTACCATCTTGTTAGCTATAAATATTCGTGATTTCCAATTTCAAGCCATTTATTATTCTAATTATTCATCACGCTGATGATGCCCATTGCCTTTTTGAAAATGCCATCAAATTATTCCCACTCCTCTGCTCCTTTCCCCATAGGCCTCTTCGTTTTCCTTTCTGGGTACAAGCAGCTGAGGCACGCAGCGAAGAAGTCTTTAAGGAGAAGTGAGCATACAGGGAGGAAATGATGTGGTTAAACGTCAATGAGTGGAGACTCCCCTGGAGCATCAACTCCTGGGTGCACCTGTTGGGCTGCTGTGGTGTAAATGTGGTCCAAGTATACAAACCGCTGCATTAATTAAGACTGGGTAGGGTGAGCCCAGAAACAAAGCCACAAGTTAATCTGTTCACTAGGTGGGTGTAAAGATTTTCTGGACCTGCAATGAATGGGGCTGAGCACAAATTATATTTGACGCTGCATAGATAGACACAAAATGCTGGAGTAACTCAGCATGTCAGGCAGCATATCTGGAGAAAAGGAATAGGGGACGTTTCGGGTCGAAACCCTTCTTCGGATTGAGAGTCAGGTGAGAAGGAAACCAGATGTATGAAAATGTATAGAACAAATCAGATCCATGTCCAAGGAAAGGTGGAGCACACAATAGTCCATGTGTTTAAGAGGGAACTGCAGATGCTGGAGAATCGAAGGTTACACAAAAAAGCTGGAGAAACTCAGCGGGTGCAGCAGCATCTATGGAGCGAAGGAAATAGGCAACGTTTCGGGCCGAAACCCTTCTTCCGACTTCTTCAGAGTCTGAAGAAGGGTTTCGGCCCGAAACGTTGCCTATTTCCTTCGCTCCATAGATGCTGCTGCACCCGCTGAGTTTCTCCAGCTTTTTTGTGTAACACACAATAGTCCATTGTTGATTGTGGAAGAGGTGATAATGAAGGGATATATGGATGGAACTTCTTCTTGAGTATGGCGTGCACAGCCTAAAGTTGTAAGTCAAGGGTAGACATCCAGGCCAGGACATAATCAGTTACTGGGTGGATGGCTTTGATGCCACCAAGGAAAAGCCTCAGTGAGCAGTCATTCATGATGTGTGAGATGGTTTGGTCTGGATGTCCACCATCCAAGCAGGGCGATCTGTCATCCCCCACTAATGCAGGTGATGGGCTGTTCTTGCATGGAGGGTGTGGATTCTGTTCAGGGTTAGCCATTGGTTGCGATAGAGGTAAATCCCGGTGGTTTGCTTGTGGGGTCTGTGATGGCCTCTCCGTTGTTTGTGTTGGCATCTTTCCAGGCTCTGCACCACTTAGTCTTGGAGTCAAAGTCTTCCAGGGACTTGACTGAAGACCAGAAGGGTTTGCGGGACTTCAGGCGCATGTTGGGCAGATTGTTCAAGTCAGCATTGATGGGAATGTCAGGGTCAGCCTCGATGGTTCACCAATCTTTCATCATCCTCTCCATTCTGCGTATGGTGGGAGGGGCGATATGAGAGAGGACAGGGAGTCACTGCAAAGGTGTTGACTTAAGCATCCCTGTGATGGCCCGCATTGCAGAGTTAAGGACAGTGTCAACTTGTTTGGTGTGGCAGCTATTAGCCCAAGCTGTTGAGCAAAACTCGGCTGTTGAGTAGACTAGGGCTAAGCTTGTGGTACGGAGGGTGTGTGCATTGGATCCCCAGCTGTTGCCTGCGTTTCCTGATGATGTTGACCCTTGCTTTCAGTTTATCAACCACCCTCTGCAGGTGTTCACGATAGGTGAGGGTGCGATCCTGGGTGACTCCAGGGTACTTGGGGAATTCTTCATTCTTCACCGGCTTACCACAAAGGGACACTCGGAACTTTGCATTGGCAAGCCGATTGCCGAGGTGAAAGGCAGTGACAGTTGTCTTAGATGGGTTGGGGCAAAGTCACCAGAAGGTGAAGTACTCCTCCTTCTCCTTCAAGTCTTGGGTTAGCACTCTGCTGATATCCTCAAAGGCAGCTTCCTGGTAGGCAAGGACAAGGTCATCTGCATAGGCAAACTTCTTGGACGAGGTAGTTGGCATGTCACTCACATAAATGTTGAAGAGTAGGGGAGCTAGGACAGAGCCCTGGGGGAGACCATCATTCAGGGACCTGACAAAGCTGGTCTGGTTCCCAAGCGAGACCCTTAATCTACAGTTGCTGAAGATGGATGAGAGGGCACGCAGGGTGGTTTGGCACTTCAAGATTCCAGAAGCTTTCAGCAACAGACCATGTCTCCACAAGGTGTCATAAGCTGATGATAGATTGATGAGAGTTTTCAGGGCACGTTGGAAGCCAGCCTCTATATTGGTAGTGAGGGCAAGGACTTGATCTGTGCAGCTTCTACCAGGTCTAAAGCCAGCTTGCTCTCTGGACAGAATAGGTTCTACCAATGGAGAAATCCTGGCAAGCAGGAGGCGCTCAAACAGCGTGTTAGATGTACACAAGAGGGAGATGGATCGGTAACTAGCTGGATCATCAGCAGATTTCCCAGGTTTGAGGATGGCGATGACTTTAGACTTACTCCAGGCCTTAGGGATAATTCCACTACAATGGACATGAGTGAAAAAATCAGCCAGCCAGTTGCATCAATGGGGGCCAAGGTTCTTCAGAATTCCTGGTAGATCCCATCAACTGCTGCTTTCCCAGCTTTAGTAAAAGACAGGCCTTAGTCTACATCAACTGGAATGTATGGATTAGAAAGGGGGCTTGAGGATGGTGAAGAAGAGATGGACTTTGTCAGGTTCCGTCTCAATTCTTATCGGGCTTATTTGGAAGTGGCGACCTTCGAGTTTGCAAGCAGTCGAGGGGCTACAGCATTTGTTGACACCTTGGGGGGACTGTACCGGGCAGGAGCAGCTGAACCAAGATGATGAAGGAGAGTCAAAGCCTTCCTGCTGGAGTGCGTAAAGTTCAAGTCATCTACAGTCTTTTGCCAGCGCTGATGTCTTGCTACATCCAGGGAATCTAGCAGTTCTATGCATACAAACAAAAGATGTAGTGTTTTGGTGGCACTTTTGACAATGCCACTAGTGACTTGTAACCCAAATGGCCTTCCCAGGGCCAAAACTCCAGCAGCATCAGGAAATCTCTACGCATCTACCAGCTAAATGTGGAAGGAATGTCCAGCGCAAAGAATGAATACATCTCAAGATCTGCTAAGGTCCTTAATGCTGATGTCCTCCTTCTACAAAGATGCACTTTGCTGATACTAAGCTCTGTATCTATGGCTTCAAGCTTGTTGCTGCTGTATGCCACGAACAGTGGAACTGACAGGATAACTAGGGTGAGGGAGGGACAGAGAGAGAGGAATGCAGGGGTATCTTGAAATTACCACTGGGTTGTAAGCTGCTGAAGGGAAATATGAAGTGCTGTTCCTCCAATATGCGTGTGGCCTCACTCTGACAGTGGAGGAGGCTCAGGACAGAATGGGCAGTACACATTTTGATGCTCCTTGTGATCTTGACAGCAGCAATGCATTGGTTACTTTTCCCCACCAATCCACCCTCCCTTCCCCCCACCATCGGCTGCTTTGGATTGTGTTTCGCTGCTGAATGGCTCTGTCTTTGGTAATCTCTGAGGCACTTTCTCCAAGAGGCCCGCAATGTTGTCAATTGCAGTCAAAGCTAATCATGTGCGGAATCTAATATTAAAAAAAGTATCATAAAGGCTTCCTGATGAAATCACAGATAATGGTTATTGCTGACAAATAAAAATGAGTTCTATGCCTCTGCCTATGTTAAAGCATCTTTTGTACATTACGAAAATGAAAACAACTTCCCTCCTTGTTTCTATGTTGAATTCATATAGTTCAACTTTAAGCAATAAATGATCTGTAACTGGATTGAATTAGAGGGATTATTTTAGTCGGGATTTGTGTTTTTATCCCACCACATTTCATCCCCCGCCCCCCCTCTGCACCACCATAATCTACTCAATCGCCGCAATCTAGTTTACTGATAGGAAAGGTTTGGAAGTATTTGGGTCAGGCATAGGCAAGCAGGACTTGTTCGGTTAGGCAACTTGGTCAGCATTGGTGAGTTGGGCCGAAGGGTTTATTTCTGCGCTCTATAGTTCAATTACTCCATCAGGGTGGCATAGTGGCGAACGTCAGAGCTGCTGTCTTACAACACCAGAGAACCAGTTCGATCCTGACAATGAATGCAGTCAAGTACAAAGTTTGTACATTCTCCCTGTGAACGCGTGGCTTTTTTTTTCCCCATACTCCAAAAACGTACAATTTTGTAGGTTCATTGGCTTCGGTAAAATTGTAAATTGTTCCTGGTGTGTCGGATAGTGATAGTGTACGGACTGATCGCTGGTGAGCATGGACTCGGAGGGCCAAAGGGCCTGTTTCCACACTGTATCTCTAAAGTTTAAAGACTGCAATCCGCAAGGGTTCTCAGCATCCTCCAAATCACTTCTTGGAAATCCTCTGAGTTTAATCACTCTTTCATTGGAAATTGTGGCTTCATTTACCTAAGAGCTGGAATTCCCCCTCTTCACACCTCCCTCCTCCTTGAATCCTACCTCTTTGACCATGCTTTTGGTGACTCTCCCCAGTCTCCCATTTGTTGGAGGTCTACTCGACTGAAGCTTTTCTGTTATGTAATACACCTCATGGGTCGCTGTTGTTTTTGTCAGTACAGGCACCTTGTGTTTTACATGGAGGCGACGTACTGAAAAGCAGCGCGTAATTCAAAAACACATACATTAAACATATGTGCAACTCCGCAGCCAGCGGTGAATTTGAGTGCGTTATTCAAAGATTTTATGTTAAAGGAGCAGGCGCGTAGTTTCAAAAACGCATAAATCAAACACGCGTGAAACGCGAGGTGCCTGTATTGTGCTCCTCGCTTCCACTCCCTTTGGCAACAGAATGCTGCCCATTGCTGACTGCTGGGTGCCACAGAATTCAGTGCTAACTTTGAGCTTTGCCTACCTTTCAGCAGCTCTGGAAGGATGTTTGCTGGCACTCATTACATTTTCCACCCCAGCCGCCCTGTGGATTCTCCAGCTGCGGTTAGTGGTGAGCTGCGGGCAGGCTTTTTTTTTTCCACTGCAGAAACCTCTCCACTGGGAATTAGGGGCGAGATTGCTTCAGGCTTGTAACATCTGGCAGAGAGAGGTCATTTTTCATGCCAGCAGTTTAATACAGGATGCAAGTCCAAGTCTCGATGAAGTGGGGAGGGGAGGGGAGGGCTGGAATTGTTTTGATTTATGTACCACCCAGTTTCATGCACCATCCCCTGACACAGTGCAATAAAATAGTACGATTAAACAAGAACTTACCAGTATGAAGTTTCATCTGTATTTTATGAGGAGTTACGATGAGGGATTACGTGAAGAACCCGTTCAGCACGCATGCGCGGCCTACTTCAAAGCAGCGGTGTGGAATCACAGATAGACACAGTTATTGAAGTAAACATCGTAAAGATAAGGAGACATAAGTTTATGAATTTGACCCATATTATTGAGGGTGGGAGCGGAGGGCACGTAATCCCTCATCATAACTCCTCATAAAATACAGATCAAACTTCAAACTGGTAAGTTCTCGTTTAATCTTACTATTTTACTTCGGAGTCACGTGAGTGATTCCGTGAAGATTTCAAAGGTCTGTGATTTCAAACCGTGTAACAGTTATTACTGCATCACTGCCGAAGTCTTTGAGGGAGGAAGTGTGTTATCGTAATCAACCAAATAATCTGTTTGTAGAAAAACACAATGGTATTTTTTAACAATAACAACAAAGAAATTAAATTGCTCCCCCGGGCTTAAATTAAATATTTGCAGTCTGTAAAATCTTTCCTGCAAATAAAACAGGTTTTGCCCACAGCTTATTATAAAATTTCTGAACGATCTTTTTTCCCACCATCCTGCTGTAGTCAGGATGTGGTTTATAGACACGTCCATTCTTTTAGCCGTCGACGTGGATGCTGCCCTGGTGGAATGAACTTTGTACATGTTAGTTTTTATCGAAGCAGCTTTTAGCACCTGCTTGAGCCATCTCGAAATGGCTCGTCACCCGACCATAAGGTTTTTTATGACTGACCCACAAGGCTTTTCATCTCCCTCGAATATTTTGGTTGTGTCTATGTAGGATAATAGGGTCATGGCACATTACCGTGTTTCTGGCGGGTAAGCCCGGAATTCCACGAGTGGATTAAGTGTTCCTGGTCTGCTCTGTTTGATCATTCCCTGGATAACGACAGAGATCTGGTCTGGAGCTGTGACCATGGTGTCCAGTCGCAATAGGTGTAGTGACTGGACCCTCTGTGCAGCTACAAGTGCCATCAACATGAGTGTTTTGAGCATAGAGGGTTTCAGGTTGAGGGATCTGGCTGGTGGGCATCCCCTGAGGTATGTCAGGACCACACTGACATCCCATATATGGGTGTACCTTGGTCTAGGGGTTAGAGTTGTAAATACCCTCCATTAGTTTGACCACCAGCTGGTGGGACCCCATGGCCTGTTGTCCTGGAGCTGGTTTTAAATAGACAGGCAGGGCAATTCTAGCTGTGTTGATGGCTCTGTAGCTGAATTCCTTCATCGTGGTGAAGGTTCGCCAGGAATTCCAGTACGTTGGTAACTGTAGCGGTTGAGTATGTGGTCGGCGGCCTCCCCCTCTTGATGCCTTAATTTGATAACTCAGCTGGCAAATGCCATGCCTGGCGTGGAGCATAGCTTTGCAGGCCAAGTAGGACCCAAGTTTCAGTTCTCTTTGCTGATCTCAGGTGGGTCACTTGGTATGGCCCCTTGAGTTCAACAGTTTAGGGCTAGAGGTGGGGACAGAGTGCCTCCTGCAGGAAGAGACGTATACAAGAGGGATACAATACAATACCGTTTATTTGTCATTTGAACCTCTCATGAAGTTCAAACGAAATTTGGTTTCTGCAGTCATACAAGAAAAGAACCAAGCCACACACCAACACAATTTACACAAACATCCATCACAGTGAATCTCCTCCTCACTGTGATGGAAGGCAAAGTCTTGTCTCTCCCCTGCTCTCCATTCCTCTCCCGAAGTCAAAGTCAAAGCCCAAGCCCCCAGCGGGCGCTAGCAACTCCCACGGCCACTTAAAGCCGCGCCAGGCGATGTAAGGCCTGCCCCGGGTCTTGTTGTTGGAGCCCCCGGCGGGCGCTAGCAAGTCCGCGGCTATTTAAAGCCGCGCCGGGCGATGTAAGGCCCCGCTCCAGGTCACTCTCAACCCCGCAATTCAGGTGGGAGAAGTCGCCGTTGCCGGTGCCCCGCAGAGCAGTCTCCCACCGGGGACCCGCGAGCTCCCGGTGTCACCATCCATCGGAGTCGGGTCACAGCCGCGCACCACCACAGCTCTCCACACTCCGAAGCTGACCAGCTCCACGATGATAGGTCCGCAGCTCTGCAAGCTCTGTGACTTGAGCCCCCAGGTCATTCCGGTTGGAGGCTGCTCCACGGTGCTAGGCCCCAATGGAAACGGAGACCCGACAGGGAAAAGGTCGGGTCCCCGTACAGGGAAGAGATCTAAAAATTTCCCCCACCCACCCCCCCGCCCCCCACATATACACAGTCAAAAACCCACCACAAACTTTACACACTACAGGACAATAAAATAAAAAAAGACAGACAGACTGCAGAGGCCGCAACGACGTCGGTCGCGCCGCCAACCCATACCTCAAGAAGTATTAGGCTCCATTGTGAAACCCATGGGTCAATTCACACAAGTTCTGTTCAATAAATAGCAGCTGAAGGAACACTACAGGCCAGGCAGCATCTTTGGAGGGAAATGGACAGTTGAAATACATAAATTCTACAAACCAGTGAAAGAAAAAAACCCCACAACAAGACATTAGTGCAATATACGATTAGAAAACAAGTCCATGACCTTGCAGGAGGTGGCAGCCCATAGTGTTTTGTTACTGAGATTTGGGTTGTGCTGGTCTTTTCAGCAATCTGATGGTTGTGGGCCACCATGTCAGCCATGGGTTAACGGGAGGGGCAAGCTTTTCCTTCAAGCCTTAGCTTGGTCCAAGTAGTTAGAATTTTTGTTCTGAGTCCAAAGATTGTGGTTATAATTCTCACTCCAAAGAAGAGCACAGAAATGCAGGTTGACGATGCCTGAGCGACTGAGCTAGTGCTGCACTGCTACAGATACCTTATGTTTGATGAAACATTAAACAATGCCCTGGGGAAAAGATTGCAAAACACTCTGTCAATTTGGTAATGATATTTAAATGTTACATTTTTGACCACCTGCCCTAAGGGTTGATGTCAAATGTTATTTGCCCTCAATCCTCAATGAACATATAGATTATTGGAGGTACACATGTCAGGCAATATCTTTGGAGGAAGGAATAGAATTAATTTTTCAGGTCAATGACCAACCTGTAGGTTGGTTCTAAACCAACATGTAGAAGAACCAACGAGAGAGCAGGCTATTCTAGACTGGGTATTGAGTAATGAGGAAGGGTTAGTTAGCAGTCTTGTTGTGCGTGGCCCCTTGGGCAAGACTGACCATAATATGGTTAAGTTCGTCATTAGGATGGAGAGTGACATTGTTAATTCAGAAACAATGGTCCTGAACTTAAAGAAAGGTGACTTTGAGGGTATGAGACGTGAATTGGCCAAGATAGACTGGCAAATGATTCTTAAAGGGTTGACGGTGGATATGCAATGGAAGGTATTTAAAAACTGCATGGATGAACTACAACATGTGTTCACCCCAGTTTGGCAAAAGAATAAATCAGGGAAGGTAGTGCATCCGTGGATAACAAAGGAAATCAGAGATAGTATCAAAACAAAAGATGAAGCGTACAAATTAGACAGAACAAGCAGCCTACCAGAGGACTGGGAGAAATTCAGTCCAGCACAGGAGGACAAAAGGCTTAATTAGGAAAGGGAAAATATATTATGAAAGAAAATTGACAGGGAACATAAAAACTGACTGCAAAAGTTTTTATGGATATGTGAAGAGGAAAAGATTAGTTAAAACAAATGTAGGTCCCTTACAGTCAGAAACAGGCGAATTGATCATGGGGAACAAGGACATGGCAGACCAATTGAATAACTACTTTGGTTCTCTTCACTAAAGAAGACATAAATAATCTGCTGAAAATAGCAAGGTTAAATGAGATGGAGGAACTGAGTGAAATCCAGGTTAGCCGGGAAGTGGTGTTAGGTAAATTGAATGGATTAAAGGCCGATAAATCCCCAGGGCCAGATAAGTTGCATCCCAGAGTACTTAAGGAAGTAGCCCCAGAAATAGTGGATGCATTAGTGATAATTTTTCAAAACTCTTTAGATTCTGTAGTAGTTCCTGAGGACTGGAGGGTAGCTAATATAACCCAATTTTTTAAAAAGGGAGGGAGAGAGAAAACGGGGAATTACAGACCAGTTAGTCTAACATCGGTGGTGGGGAAAATTCTGGAGTCAGTTATAAAAGATGGGATAGCAGCACATTTGGAAAGTGGTGAATTCATTGGACAAAGTCAGCATGGATTTATGAAAGGTAAATCATGTCTGACGAATCTTATAGAATTTTTTGAGGATGTAACTAGTAGAGTGGATAAGGGAGAACCAGTGGATGTGTTATATCTGGATTTTCAGAAGGCTTTCAACAAGGTCCCACATAAGAGATTAGTATACAAACTTAAAGCACATGGTTACACAGAAAAGCTGGAGAAACTCAGCGGGTGCAGCAGCATCTATGGAGCGAAGGAAATAGGCAACGTTTCGGGCCGAAACCCTTCTTCAGACTGTAACCTTCGATTCTCCAGCATCTGCAGTTCCCTCTTAAACACTGTGTACACCTTAAAGCACATGGTATTGGGGGGTTCAGTATTGATGTGGATAGAGAACTGGCTGGCAGACAGGAAGCAAAGAGTAGGAGTAAACAGGTCCTTTTCAGAATGGCAGGCAGTGAATAGTGGGGTACCGCATGGCTCAGTGCTGGGACCCCAGCTATTTACAATATATATTAATGATCTGGATGAGGGAATTGAATGCAACATCTCCAAGTTTGCGGATGACACAAAGCTGAGGGGCAGTGTTAGCTGTGAGGAGGGTGTTAGGAGGCTGCAAGGTGACTTGGATAGGTTGGGTGAGTGGGCAAATGCATGGCAGATGCAGTATAATGTGGATAAATGTGAGGTTATCCACTTTGGTGGCAAAAACAGGAAAGTAGACTATTATCTGAATGGTGGCCGATTAGGAAAAGGGGAGATGCAACGAGACCTGGGTGTCATGGCACACCAGTCATTGAAAGTAGGAATGCAGGTGCAGCAGGCAGTGAAGAAAGCAAATGGTATGTTAGCATTCATAGCAAAAGGATTTGAGTATAAGAGCAGGGAGGTTCTACTGCAGTTGTACAGGGTCTTGGTGAGACCACATCTGGAGTATTGCGTACAGTTTTGGTCTCCTAATCTGAGGAAAGGCATTCTTGCCATAGAGGGAGTACAGAGAAGGTTCACCAGACTGATTCCTGGGATGTCAGGACTTTCATATGAAGAAAGACTGGATAGACTTAAGCTTGTACACGCTGGAATTCAGAAGATTGAGGGGGGATCTTGTAGAAACTTACAACATTTTGAAGGGGTTGGACAGGCTAGATGCAGGAAGATTATTCCCGATGTTGGGGAAGTCCAGAACTAGGGGTCACGGTTTAAGGATAAGAGGGAAGTCTTTTAGGACCGAGATGAGGAAATCATTTTTTACACAGAGAGTGGTGAATCTGTGGAATTCTCGGCCACAGAAGGTAGTTGAGGCCAGTTCATTGGCTATATTTAAGAGGGAGTTAGATGTGGCCCTTGTGGCTAAAGGGTTCAGGGGGTATGGAGAGAAGGCAGGGATGGGATACTGAGTTGGATGATCAGCCATGATCATATCGAATGGCCATGCAGGCTCGAAGGGCCGAATGGCCTACTCCTGCACCTATTTTCTATGTTTCTATGACCTTTCATCAATATGAAATTTGACATATTATCCAATTTCGATTGTTATATAAGATTTCCACTATCTGCAGCTTTCCGCTTTTTAATTGCTTGTTCTCCTAAATTGGTGCCTTCAGGTCGAACATGGCTCTCTTTCATCTAACACTGGTGGTAGCTGGTGAAACCATTGTGGCAGCCACAGTCTCTGCCACAAGAGGGGGTCAGCCAGGTAGGTGGGCTGGTTGAATTAAATATCCTGGGCAGAGCAACTGCTCCTCCCTCACCTTTAGATTTGCAGTCAGACATGACCTTGTAATGTCAGTGGGCAAACAGGGATTGCTCAGGAGACACAAGGAACTGCAAGTTGGAATCTTGAGCAAAACACAAAATACTGGAGGGACTCGGGTCAGGTTACAACTGTGGAGGAAAAGGACATTCAACATTTCGGATAGGGACCCTTCTTCAGACTGATGATGGTAGAGGGAGAGACCTGGAAAAGAGAGATGTTGGTGGAACAAAGCCTGGCAAGAAGTAAGTAAGTGGATAGGCACAAAAAGCTGGCGTAACTCAGCCGGTCAGGCAGTATCTCTGGAGAAAAATAATGGGTGACGTTTCGGGTCGAGACCCATCTTCAGACTGGTCCAAAGAAGTCTGAAGAAGGGTCTCGACCCAAAACGTCACCTATTCCTTTTCTCCAGAGACGCTACCTGTTCCACTGAGCAACTCCTGCTTTTTCTGTCAATGTTCGGAGTCAACCAGCATCTGCAGTTCCTTCCTCTACAAGAGATAATTGGTGAGGAGGTTTTGGATTGACAGATGGGATTGCTAAGGACCCATCTGAAAACATAAGTGGCTTGCTAAAGTTCATATGGAATAGCACGGAATCACCAAATTATGGATACCAACAGCAAAGAAAGGAGACATTTAGCCATCATGTATATGCCAAACTCAATGGATTTTGAAGGAATCTAATTTCCAACTCTTGAGCTATAGCTTCAGCTTAAGGCTCCAAGTGCTTATCCAAATACTTCTTATTTTGCTGAGAAATTGTGCCTCAACATGTAATGCACTGTTCCAGACCCCCAACTCATATTGAGTTAAATAATTCCCCTATCTCCCTGCATAACTTTGCCAATTACTCAAGCCCAAGCTCCCTTGTTACTGATTTTTATGCGAAGGGAAATAAGTCTTTCATGTTCACCCTGCCAGGCCCCTTATAATTTTCTTCATCTCAATTAAATTTCCCCTCAGTCCCTACTGTTCTGAAGAAAACAACCTCAGCCTAAACATACCCCTTTCATAAATGTAATTCTACAGCCCCGGTAACAATTGTATACATTTCCAATCCAGTGCTCTAATGCGAACAGAAATGTACAAAGTGCTCCAGCTGTTATCTAACTAATGTTTTATGCAGTTTTAGAGAGATTGCCTTTCTCTTATACTCTATGCCACAAATATTTAAGAACTGGAACTGTCTGCAGCGAAATGTCTTCCTCAACCAGTATTATTAGATGAAATACCTCAACATTCTTGTTCAATGTTGTTGACAGGATATTAGCCTGATAAACAATTATTCTTACATTCAAAAGTTACTGTTCTTTTCATCTTTTAAATTTATCCCCTTACCTATGCTGTGCTGAATGCAGCATCTGGTAGTGAGACAGCAGCAACCTGCCAACATTTTAGTCACTCTTCAGGAATGAGCCTGAACTTGAGCGTTTTCAGGCTATGAGGCCATGGGAATTCTCAGAGTGAAGCCCAGTCTAGAATGGGAGTGGAGTCCTGTTAGGGGATAACTAACCCTTCCATACTTGGTCTTTGTCAATCATTCAAATGCAGTCAATGATTCTTTGCTTGCTACTCTTCCACCTCTCTGTTGAGGCACACAGGAGCCTCTCATTCCAAAACTGCCTGCACTTCAGTACAGATCAAGGTTGTCTTTGGGATCTTCCTGCTCTTCACATGGAGCAATGCCATTGATGTAATTGTAGAACAAGGTTGTCAATCGGTAGCATCCTTACCTTTGAGTTATAAGGTAGCAGATTCATTGGGGACACACTGGGAGAGTGCAGACTAAAATGTCAATATTACCAATTTTACTAAAGATTTTAGTCTGAGGCCCTATCTACCTTCTTAGGTGGAGATAACAGCTCTCCGGGAATGATTTTGACGGTCATAGACAATATCGATTCTTACCAATCTCACATTAATAGGTTATTTAGTGATTGATGATTTCTGGGAGCCTGCAATGCATTAACTGGCAGTCATCCGTCTTATTTTATAATCATGACTGTGCCTTAAAATATTTTCCTGGGACCCTCGTCAGCTTGAAAATTATAGTGGAGTTAAGGATAAAGATCGCTGAAATTATAAAGCCATTTTAAGTGTTGCAGTTTTGTGTCTTTACCTAATGCATTTGTCCAATGCTCAAATATGTTTTGCTTCACGGGAAGATAATGAGTCTCTGTAGAACAAACATGGCACAGATCCCAGACAACCAATTCAGTGGAAAAATAAAAAGCTTTGTCTTGCTCCAATTATGCCCAGTGGAGTTTTATTTTGCGAGATTACATCTCTTATGGCACTGAGCTGTTATTCCTCTAGTTTCCATCGTGTATTTGTGAATGGAATCCAAGGGATGTATTCACTGTCAAACCATTTTTCTCAATTGTTTGAGTGACTGCAACATCGTGAGAGGGTGCGCTTCTAATCCCTGTACAACATAGTGGCCTTTCTGTCAAGACGTCAAGTTTTTCCACTTGATTTGACAGATCTCAGAGTCCTGAAAGAGAAAGCTCATCTCCAATCCCAAGAGCACCAAGTGTATTAATAATACCGAACACGGATTATTTTAATATTTAGTTTAGTTTAGTTTAGTGATACATCGTGAAAACAGGCCCTTCGGCCCACCGAGTACGTGCCGACCAATGATCTTCGCACACTTACACGGTCCTACACACACCAAGCACAATTTACAAATATACCAAGCCAATTTGCTTACAAACCTGCACATATAAGCACACATAGTCAGGATTGAACCCTCTGATAGATCTTTGATAGATGTGAAACCACCTCCTGTGTTTCTCACCTTGTGGTCGGTACTTATCACGTGTTAGAGTTTGAGTTTAGTTTATTATCATGGGGCCAAGGTACAGTGAAAAGCTAACTTAATATAATATACTTAAAGCTTAACACGCAATCCAGTCAACTGTACATCAACGGGCATTGCGGCACAGCAGTTAGTGCTGCTGTCTCACAGTTCTAGGCACCCAGGGGTATGATCTTGACCTTTGGTACCAGGATTTGAGTATAGGAGCAGGGAGGTTCTACTGCAGTTGTACAGGGTCTTGGTGAGACCACACCTGGAGTATTGCGTACAGTTTTGGTCTCCAAATCTGAGGAAGGACATTATTGCCATAGAGGGAGTGCAGAGAAGGTTCACCAGACTGATTCCTGGGATGTCAGGACTGTCTTATGAAAAAAGCTGGATAGACTTGGTTTATACTCTCTAGAATTTAGGAGATTGAGAGGGGATCTTATAGAAACTTACAAAATTCTTAAGGGATTGGACAGGCTAGATGCAGGAAGATTGCTCCCGATGTTGGGGAAGTCCAGGACAAGGGGTCACAGCTTAAGGATAAGGGGGAAATCCTTTAAAACTGAGATGAGAAGAACTTTTTTCACACAGAGAGTGGTGAATCTCTGGAACTCTCTGCCGCAGAGGGTAGTCAAGGCCAGTTCATTGGCTATATTTAAGAGGGAGTTAGATGTGGTCCTTGTGGCTAAGGGGAGCAGAGGGTATGGAGAGAAGGCAGGTACGGGATACTGAGTTGGATGATCAGCCATGATCATATTGAATGGCAGTGCAGGCTCGAAGGGCCGAATGGCCTACTCTTGCACCTAATTCCTATGTTTCTATGTTTCTATGTATGTGGAGTTGGCTCGATCTGCCCGTGACTGCATGGGTGCTTTGGTTTCCTCCCACGTTGCAAAGCTGAGTCATGTTGAGTTCATTGTCAAATGCACGTGCAGTGAAATGCGGGTACAATGAAAATAGACAGACAAATAAACAACCATCTATATTATGCATAAATTACATATAAATTCCACCAGAAAGTGCAGGAAGAAAAGAAGACATTAGTGCAAGGCACAATTAGAAGTAAGGCCATGGTAGTGCAAGAGGTTGTCCGCTGTATTCTGCTGTCGAAGTAAAATTAGGGCTGAGCAGGTCAGTTCAAGAACGTGATAGTTGTAGAAAAGTAGGTGTTCTTGAACCTGGTGGTGTGGGGAACTTCAAGCTTCTATTGCATGGCCCAATTGGTGTGGATCCTTGATGATAGACGTCGTCTTTTTGAGCCAGCGCCTCATGTAGATGTTTTCGACAGTGGGGAGGGCTGTACCCGTGATGGACTTGATTGAATCCACCAATCTCTGCAGCCAAAGATGTTCAAGGGGATTAATTGGTAAATTACAGCTGATCATCAATCATAAACACACAGTGCATTGCAAAGTGGGAATAAGAAGTGGGAGAAAGTGATCAACTTCACAAAGCATATGCACGGATGGCACCGAAATGGAGATGGTTGAAAACCTCAAATTCCTAAGTGTAAATATCACCAGAAACTTGCCCTGGGCCGCCCAAATTGAAGCAACGACCAAGAGAGCATCCAATGCCTCTAGTTCCTTAGAAGGCTTAGGAAGTTTGGGATGTCCCCAACAACTCTCACCAACTTCTACAGATGCACCGCAGAAAGCATGTTATCGGGATGCATCACAGCTTGGTGTTCCATCCAATATCGCAAGAAATGGCTGAAAATTATGGATGCAGCTCAGATCATCACACAAACCAATCTCTCTTCCATTGACGCCATTTACACTCCACAATGTCTCACCAAGACCACCAGCATAATCAAGGACGAGTCTAACCGTAGCCATTCCCTATTTTTTCCTCTCCCATCAGGCAATAGGTGTGGAAGTGTGAAAACGCATAGCGCCAAATTCAGGTACAGATTCTTCCAGTTGTTATCATGCAACTGAATCACTCTATCAACAACTAGAGACCATCTACCTCATTGGGGACCCTCAGGCTATCTTTAATAGGACTTTACAGGACTTTATCTTGCGCTAAACGTTGTTCCTTTTAACATGCACCTGAACACTGTGAATGGTTTGTAATCATGTATTGTCTTTCCGCTGACTGGATAGCATACAACTAAACTTCAAACTTCAAATGGATGCTGGGATAGACCCTGGTCTATACTCTAATGTGTAGAAAAAACTACCTTGTGTCATTATAAATGCTGTGTCATTTTAAGTAATCTGTGGGGACATGCTATGCAGAAACTGGATACTACCTTTCCTACAAGCTGACCAATGCCTCAAAAAAGTACTATGTTGGCTGTGAATTAGTTTGGCACATCCTTCCCTTCCCCAGCGCTGACAATCACAGCAGCAATTCATTGATTCTGCAGCTCTGCTTCATGAATATAATTCATGGGGAAGGGGAATAATTGTCACTTTCTCTCTTCCTACACATCTAACAGATTGCTTTAAAACTGTGGTGCAAAATCAATAAATCATTAACTAATCAGTCTTTGGCAGCAATGCTCTTCAGTAACTCCTCTAATTGGCTCAGCAGGAAATTTACTATCTTCACCAATTCCCTTTCCATCCAGGTGAAAAGGTTCTACCTTATTTATAATTTTCTAACCTTTAAACCTGTACCTCCTGTTGAGATTAGAAACTTTCAGAATGGTAAAATAAATGTGAGTGACTACGTGAAGAGCCCGCTCAGCACGCATACGCGGCATTACGTTTCAGCAGGCAACAGCGGCAGGCGGGAGTCAGGCGCTCCCGCTACAAGCCTGAAAGAGGAAGCTTTAGGTAAGTACTTACCTTCAGTTTAACCAGCGACTCGCGTCTGTTTGTTGCTCCAGGTGGAGCAAAGCAGCAGACGCAAGCGGCCCCCGTTGGACTCCGGGGAAGGAGCGTTCCGTTCGCGGAAGGGGGAGAGACGCCACCAGGACCGCACACGCTGCGGTCCACGGACAGGGAGCTGCGCCAGTGCCAGTCCAGACGCAAGCGGCCCCCCTTGAACTCCGGGGAAGGAGTTTTCCATTCGCGGAAGGGGGAGAGACGGCACAGGACCGCACACGCTGCGGTCCACAGACAGAGCTGCGCCGGTTTCCAGTCCAGAGGCACAGTGGGAGTCAGGCGAGAGTCTACAGTTTAAGCAACAAGACTCTACAAGAAATCTGTCCCCAGCTCGGCTCCAGCAGACAGGCATCTCATCAGAGGGGGACAGAGGGCAGTAGGACCGCTAACCCGGCGCTCCGCCATCCCCAACACCGAGCCGAGCCCAGTTCCGCTAGCGCCTGAGCAACGGAATGGATGTCAAGACATCCGGCCGGTGGTATCTGATTCGTCGGACGGGGACGTCTCACCGCCCACTTAGGGCAGAGACAGCCGCCTGAGCCGCATGGAGCGGCTCGTGGAGCATAAGCTCCAGCGAGACTTGCTTCGTGAGGAGCAGTTTCGCAGAGGGAGTTCAGGCACTTCCTCCACAGTGCCTCGTGCACTGACCATTGCTTCCTCCTCATCCGAGGACAGCTTTGGCGACCAGAGCTGGGCTGGTCAAGAAGAGGGGCACCGGCTGAACAACATTGGGAGTATGCTTTGCGGTACAGGATCAGGAAGAGCTGCTGGGTGTGGCCGCTACGTGGTTTCACCACGAGAAGATGGCTTTCAGTCTTAACTGATGGCCAGCCTACTACCTGTCTTTTCCAAAAAAACTCTCCAAGACAGGTAGCCATGAGGCGTTGGTTTCATCACGCCTCCCCTAAATTGCATTTAGTCAAAGTGACCGCCATTATTGGGAGATACATTGAGCAGCGCATTTAACCCAAATATCTCAAAATTGCATTTGATACCCTGACGTCAGCTATCCATGTCCACCTGCTCATTCCAGAAGGGCAGGGTAGTATGGCAAAACACCTGACCCTACTGTTCAACTTCTCAAGGGAAGTCACAAACCTGCCCTCAATCTATGAAATTAACAGGACTGTGAGAATGCCGACCTCACAACCACAGATCCTGCTACCTGGCACTTACCAAACCAGTCCTAAAAAACTGGATGAAGTGGTCAAACTATTCGGCACAAGAGGGCAGAGTCTGGAATGAGCATCACACTAAACCAGACAGCAGTACCTTTACGCGTCCACCAGGGGCGTCTACCTCATGGTACTGGTGAGAGCTCGGGGCCTGCATGCCAATCCCGTAAGCCTTTTAGGCCACGGCCCAGAGCAGGCCCCATGGAAAATGCGCCACCCCCCAACAAACATCGTCCTTACAAGAACAAGGAACCAGAAACTGGTTGACGATGAAGACAGATAAGTATGGTTCCTACCATCACATAAAGCTGAAGGGTGTGAATCACGCCTGGTTAGGAAGCTATCACTCTTGGTAGTTATATACCAAAAGATATATTCAAGGGGAATAGAATTAATATCTTGCCACCAATTCAGCAAGCACCCCAAGGGGTCTACCGTCCCACGATGGTAAATGTCGCACCATCATTGATTAACCACTTGAGTATTTCACCAGGTATACCCACTTATGGGATTTGTAACTTCTACCATGGATCCAAGGATACTTTATGGTAGACATCGACCTTGAAGATGCATACTATTCAGTACCTTTTCATATAAGTTTTGGATATACCACAATTACCTGGATGGGGTAACCATGATGAGCATTGCCAATTTCATTCACTGCACATCTCGCGTGGGTATGTGACAAATAAACTGGATTTGAGTATTGAATTGGCATTTAAGTCAAAGCTATTCCAGAATCAACCAGCCCTGACACTTAAGAAACATTCCGTCATGGCATGTCTATATATTAACGACAGACTATCCTTGAATAAAGCTTATTAGCTGCTTTAGCTACTAACTTATTTAGTGGGCACTGTCATATATCTAGATATTTACGTTGACCATCCACAACATTGTCTATCTGGTATTCATTAAGACTATCAGTTATGGTAACATTTAACCACCAATCAACTATGTGGCAAAGTAATTGGGATAGTAGCAGCATAACCAGCTACTGAACATTGTACCTTTCCTATGAGCTGAGATACTAGTGTTCAAGCTATCTCCATACCTGTAATATGGGGGCAAATGGACTAATCTGGAGTGTTATCATGGAATTTATCTGCATAGGAAGGATTATGGTTGTACACTTCCACCTGTTTTGAGTAACATCTTATGTGTCCTGATGTGTTACTGAGCTTGTAATACTTAGAACCAATGCAAATTGACTTAAACGTGTTATATATTAAATTACTTACTTCTAGTGAAGCATTTGCTCAGTAATGCACCATTTTGCATGTTCGTTTATAAGTTAACAACATCACAGTGGTGGCATATACCAAACCACTTGGGCGGAGAACATCGGTATTAGGTGACAATTTATTAATAATTGGTAACCGTATGTCGTCAAACATGTTTGACCATCAGTAACTTACCTATCAGGTGAGCTAAATGCTGTAAACAAACATTTCAACCAAAAATATTTGCTGAAATTACTAAGCAATATGGACACCAGATATCGACTTCCTTATATTCAATTAAATCGCCACGTACTAACCTACGACGCATGAAACCAATTTCAAGGCAGCGGCGATGAATACATTCCCGCGTATTCAGGAGTGGGGGGGAATCTAAAATGGACATGCCCTGAAAATGGACATGCTGGTGGCCTTACCTCAACACAAAGAGCCAGTTCTCCCATCTACTGCAATTGGACAACATGGTTATAACACCAGATAGTGTCACATTTCCCATTCAAGGGCTGGCCAAACAGAACAGACCAGGAACATCAGGTCCAGTCATGAAATTCCGGGCATACCCACGTGAACCACGTTTTATGTGTCATGACCCACTTAGAGATCTACATCGACACAATAAGGAATACCGAGGGAGAGGAAAAAGCTTTATGGGTCAGCCACAATAAACCTCTTGGTCGGGTGACGAGCTAAACTATCTCTAGTGGCTCAAGCAGGTACTGGGAGTTGCTGGAGTAAATACTAACGTGTATAAATCTTATTCCACCAGGACAGCTTCCACGTCAGTAATTAAGAGGATGGACGAGCCTATGGACCACATCCTGGCTACTGCAGGGTGGTCTAGGGAGTATACGTTCCAAACTTTTATAACAAACCACTGACAGAACCTGTATCGTTTGCAGAAAAATAATCTGCAAAAAAATATATAATTTAAGCCCGGGGGAGCATTTGGTCTTGTTGTTGTTAATAACACCATTATTGTTTTTACAAACAGATTCATGGTTGATTACGATAACATACTTCCTCCCTCGAATGACTTCGGCAGCGAGTGAAGTATGAACTGTTACACGGTTTGAAATCACCGAGCTTTGAAATCTTCACATAGTCACTCACGTGACTCCGAAGTAAAATATTAAGATTAAACGAGAACTTACCAGTTTGAAGTTTGATCTGTATTTTATGAGGAGTTACGATGAGGGATTACGTGCCCTCCGCTCCCACCCTCAATAATATGGGTCAAACTGATAAACTGATGTCTCCTTTTCCTTACTATGTTTACTTCAATAACTGTGTCTATCTGTGATTCCACACCACTGCTTTGAAGTATGCCGCACATGCGTGCTGAGCGGGCTCTTCATGTAATCCCTCATCGTAACTCCTCATAAAATACAGATCAAACTTCAAACTGGTAAGTTCTCATTTAATCTTACTATTATTTGCCAGTTGAGTTTCTCAAGCCTCTGTCTGCAGAAGATCAGAATTTACCACAGGAGAAAGATATCAGTCTGAAGAAGGGTCTCAACCCGAAATGTCACCCATTCCTTCTCTCCAGAGATGCTGCCTGTCCCAGAGTTTTGTGCCTACCCAAGATATTCTCTGGAATTCTCTGCCACAGAAGGCCAGTCCATTGGCTATATTTAAGAGGGAGTTAGATGTGGCCCTTGTGGCTAAAGGGATCAGGGGGTTTGGAGAGAAGGCAGGTACAGGATACTGAGTTGGATGATCAGCCATGATCATATTGGATGGCGGTGCAGGCTCGAAGGGCCGAATGGCCTACTCCTGAACCTATTTTCTATGTTTCTATATTGCTCAAGTCAGCTTTGTGGATGGTGGTAAACAACTATGACAAAAAACTTGCATTTATATATTACCTGGGTGTCCTGGTACACCAGTCACTGAAAGTAAACATGCAGGTACAGCAGGCAGTGAAGAAAGCTAATGGCATGTTGGCCTTCATAACAAGAGGATTTGAGTATAGGAGTAAAGAGGTCCTTCTGCAGTTGTACAGGGCCCTGGTGAGACCACATCTGTAGTATAGTGTGCTGCTTTGGTCTTCTAATTTGAGGAAGGAAATCCTTGCTATTGAGGAAGTGCAACAAGGTTAATCCCCGGGATGGCGGGACTGTCATATGAGGAAAGATTGGATGGGGGGCAGAACCAGGGGCCACAGTCTTTCACCCAGAGAGTTGTGAATTTGTGGAATTCTCTGCCACAGAAGGCTGTAGAGGTCAACTCACTGGATAAATTTAAAAGAGAGTTAGATAGAGCTCTAGGGGCTAGCAGATACAAGGGATATGGGGTGAAGGCAGGCACGGGTTACTGATTGTGAATGATCAGCCATGATCACAATGAATGGCGGTGCAGGCTCAAAGGGCCAAATGGGCTCCTCCTACACCTACTTTCTATGTTTTTATGTTTCTATGTTAGCACCTTCACTTTTGTATACACTTTAGTACAAGTATCACTATATACAATACAATACAATACCGTTTATTTGTCATTTGAACCTCATATGAAGTTCAAACAAAATTTGGTTTCTGCAGTCATACAAGAAAAGAACCAAGACACACACCAACACAATTTACACAAACATCCATCACAGTGAATCTCCTCCTCACTGTGATGGAAGGCAAAGTCTTGTCTCTCCTCTGGTCTCCATTCTTCTCCCGAAGTCAAAGTCAAAGCCCCCGGCGGGCGCTAGTAAGTCCCACGGCCATTTAAAGCCGTGCGGGGCGATGTAGGGCCCGGTTCCGTGTCTTGATGTTGGAGCCCCCAGCGGGCGCTAGCAAGTCTCGCGGCTGTTTAAGCTGCGCCGGGCGATGTAAGGCCCCGCTCCAGGTCACTCTCAACCCCGCAATTCGGGCGGGAGAAGTCGCCGTTGCCGGTGCCCCGTAAAGCGGTCTCCCACCGGGGACCCGCGAGCTCCCGGTGTCACCATCCACCGATGTCAGGTCGCAGCCGCGCGCCACCACAGCCCTCCACGCTCCGAACCGGCCAGCTCCACGATGGTAAGTCTGCAGCTCCGCCGGCTCCGTTACTTGAGCTGTCGTTCCAGTTGGAGGTCGCTCCACGGTGCTAGGCCCCAACGGCAATGGAGACCTGACAGGGAAAAGGTCGGGTCCCCATGCAGGGAAGAGATTTAAAAGTTTCCCCCACTCACCTCCCACCTCCTCAAACTATACACTCAACAGGACAATAAAATAAAAAAAAGACAGATGGACTGCAGAGGCTGCTGCGACGTTGGTCGCGCCGCCCACCCATATATAAGCACTAGACACATCTTAGATAAGCATCTCAGATGCAGTACAAGTGTATAGTAGTAGTACACTAAGGCACTACACAGAGTCCCCAGATTTGGTGCCGTTTTCATGTCCAAGCTGTTATAGATGTGGAGTTCTTAAACTGACCATGAAGGTCCGTTGTCCAGGCAGCGTTTCAAGGTCGGCCTGGCTAAATGTGGCTGTTGATATCCTCCTCTGCCACTGCAGGCCACGCCTGGTTCATGTGCTAGGCCTCTTGTAGCGGCGCCAGGTTTAACCAAACTTACCAGGCTGCGGCAAGGCCTCCAGCGGCCCACTGCACCGTCGAGGCACTGCACTGCCTTGATGCTTGACAGGACGATAAAGAAAGCATTTGGAACCCTTGCCTTCATCAGTCAGGACATTAAGTGCAGGAATTCAGGCGTCATGTCACAACTATACAAGTCCTTGCTGAGACCGCACTTGGAGTACTGTGTTCAGCTCTCGTTTGATCGGGATCCTGCTTCAAACTCTGTTCAGACTTTCCTATAACGGTTTGCAGAAGGGTCCTGACCTGAAACGTCATCCATACTTTTTTTCCAGAGATGCTGCCTGACCCGCTGAATTATTCCAGCACTTTGTGTCCATAAAGAGTCAAAGACTGATGTTAGTTCAGAACTGATGCAGGGTCTTGACTGAAAATGTCACCCATCCCTCTGTCTCAACGGATGCTGCCCGACCCACCGAGTTCCTCTCGCAGTTTGTATTTTGCTCCAAATTCCAGCATCTGCAATCTCCAGTGTGGACATTATAGCACCTTAAACAGTCCCTCCTCACTCTCCTAGGGCGAGTGAGGGGCAATGAAACCAGAGCTTGGCTGAACCATCAATGAATGTTAAAAAAAAAACCTCCAATGAATAACCTTGAGCAAGAAAAACTCCATACTTCAATATGGATCTAATTTTATGTAACATCAAGGGGTTAAAAAGCGTCTCATGTGCAATGTGTGCGCTCCTCCCTCATTGCTATTTTCAAGTGTTGAAGAGAGCTTCAGACAACACAGTCTAGTTCATTGCTCCTCAGCCACTGATAATTAGTACCTGCCCACATCTTATCAAGCAGTTAGTTAAAAACAGACAGAATAGCAGCATAGCTTGAGCTTTCCCATGCTCTCCCAGCCAAACTCCCACTGATGCACACTCCATAAACAAGGTCATGCAGAACTTTGCTACTCAGTTTCTAACTCTCAGATTCCGGGCCTTACTGATCTGCTGGTTAAGGAGGGCTGTTAAGATCTTAGAGACACAAGAAACTGCAGATGCTGGAAATATTGAGTAAACAACAAACTGCTGGAGGAACTCAATGGTTCAGGCAGCATCTGTGGAATTAAATGGAACGACAGCCATTTCAGGTTGGGACTTTTCATTAGAATGAAAATCTGAAAAATAGTCTATTTCCCTCCAGAGATTCTGCCTGACCTGCTGAGTTCCTGTAGCAGTTTGTTTCCCCCTCCTGTTTTGAGATCCTTACCACTGTTTTCAAAGCCCTCCAGGTTCCATCCCTCCCTTCTGCTGTAACCTTCTCCAGTCCTATTGTCCTCTTCCAACAATCTCTTACACCTTCCTGAGTTTAATCGATACACACAGGCAACTGTGCCATCAGCTATTTAAGGCCTAAAGATCGGAAATTGCTTGGAAAATTTCTCTATCTCTCTTTTTCCCCTTTTTTTGGAAACATATCTCTTTCACTTGCTTTCCAGTCTTCTGCACAAATATTTCTTTACTTAGCTGGGTACCCAATTCTACCTGTTAACACTCCTGTGAAACATCCTGGTATGGTTTCCATTATGAACAGTGTTATACAAGTGGATACTTATGTTGGTAATCTGCCCCTCTGGAGTAAAGGATTTTAGAAAACAGAAGGAGATGCTGACTCGTGCTTCTGGCCATATTTTGAAATCGTTCCATGTTGATTCAAATGAATCATTAAAAGAATACTAGACCGAGTGGGACCCGTTGGGTCCCGTCCTGTCAACGTTGCGGGGGGGGGGGGGGGGGGGGGGGGGAGTCGGCCTGCTTCGTCACACATACACTATCCACCCCCACACACACACACACTAACCACCCCTTTTGATATTATATTAATACTATTAATTAGCTTATTTTACCCCATCCCCGCCCTATCCACTCAAGCAGAGCCTCCAACTTGCAGGCATATCTAGGGGGGGGGGGGGGGGTGGAGAGGGGCAGAGACTGAGAGAGAGGGGGCAGAGAAAGAAAGAGTGGGGCAGAGACAGAGAGAGAGTGGCAGAGAGAGGGGGGGAGAGGGGGAGAGAAAGGGGGGGGAGAGGGTGGGGGGGAGAGGGTGGGGGAGAGGGTGGGAGAGAGAGGGTGGGGGAGAGAGAGGGGAAAGAGGGAGAGAGAGACTGGGGAGGAAGATAGAGGGAAGGAGGGGCGAGAGAGGAGGGGAGAGAGAGAGAGAGGGGGGGGGGGAGAGAGAGAGGGGGGGGAGAGAGAGGGGGAGAGAGGCAGAGAGAGAAAGGTTGGGGAGAGAGAGATGGAGGGGGGAGGGGGGGGGAGAGAGAGGGGGGGGAGGGAGAAGGCGAGGGGGGAGAGAGAGGAGAGAGAGGGAGGAGAGAGGGGAAAAGAGCGAGAGGAGAGAGAGAGAGGAGAGAGAGGGGAGATAGAGAAGGGGAGGGGCGAGAAGGGAGAGAGGTTGGAGAGAGAGAGTGGGGAGAGAGTGGAGAGGGGGGAGAGAGAGAGAGAGAGAGAGGGCCAGGGGAGGAGGGGAGAGAGGGGGGGGGGGGGGAGAGGTGAAGGGAGGGGGGAGGTAGGGGGGGAGAGGGGGAGAGGGGGGAGAGGGGGGAGAGAAACATTTTCACCAAGAGAGTTGTGAATCTGTGGAAATCTCTGCCACAGAAGGCAGTGGAGACCAATTCACTGGATGTTTTCAAGAAAGAGTTAGATTTAGCTCTTAGGGCTAAGGGAATCAAGGGATATGGGGAAAAAGCAGGAACGGGATACTGATTTTAAATGATTAGCCATGATCATATAGAGTGGCGGTGCTGGCTCGAAGGGTTGAATGGCCTACTCCTGCACCTATTTTCTATGCTTCTATGTTTCTAACCCTCAGGCTTGGAAAGAGCAGCTCTAATTAATTATTTCCCTCACAGTTCCTTAACAGAATTAACAAAGCAGTCTCCAACTGCAAAGCAAATTGCTACTTTTCACTGTAAGCAGCATTTGAGTTATCACAGCAATAGTACAACTAATAGTTTAGCCAAGACAGCTATTGTATTTAAATCATGGATCAAAATACTTTTGACGAAATAACAATAAATTCCTATTTTTATACTGAGTCAAATCTCCCACTGAGTCACCTGCACTAAAGAAAACAATGAGGACACATGGCAAATACATAGTTTTTTAAACATTTTGTTCCTTTTTTGGTTCACCTGACCATACAGTTGGAGAATTAAACCTTACCATAATTCTCAAAAAAATTGTCATGTAAGCGCAGCACAGTGAAATTTTATTTCAAAGTCATGTGAGTGACTACGTGAAGAGCCCGCAAGCCCGCATGTGCGTTAATACGTCGACGCATGGCGCGGGAATTGGAGCACTTCGAAACCGCTCCGACAGGTAAGGGGAAAAACCTTTCTTTACAGGAATGGGCCACTGCTCGGAAAACAGGGGCAGCGAGCCCGGAGAAGCTGGCACAGCTTGTGCAGCTGCCGCCGTGGAGGCGGGATGAAAATAGCAACGGCCGGCGCGGCCGACAGAGCCCAACGCTATGGAGCAGCAGGAGCTCCCGTTCGAAAAATAGCATTGGCCGATGCGGCCGGGGTAGCTGAACGGCGTGGAGACTCTGTGGGAGCACGTTCTAAATATAGCAGCGCCCGGCGCGGCTTTGGTAGCTGAACACCGTGGACGTCCCATGGGAGCTGGTGTTTAAATCCAGCAACTATCGGCTAAGGACCCAACAGCGACCGCTGTACAGGCTCTGTACAGAGAGAAATGCTCCGTGCATTGGAGGCATTAACAGGCGGCTTCAGCCAAATGCCTGTGGCAACTCCTGGCCCATGGTTGCAGTATTTTTCCCACTCTGTCGAGGGGAGTATCGGAGAGAGGTGACTCCGATTATGATGCTGGCTCGACCGGGTCATATGGGGGTCAGAGGCCTGAGGAAGCAACACCTGGTTCAGGGTTGCACTTTATCTCCTCCCCTGAAATACTCCGTTGAGGCTCCAGAAGGGAGCAAGGACTCGGAGTCACTAGCAGGCGCAACCTGGCTGGTAAGTACAATAAATAAATGAATAAGCAAACAAACAAATATTTAAAGGGGCTGCTGAGAAACCAGCAGCAGAGGACCGCGGCAGTGCGAAAAGCCGACGGCCATCCATTTCCACTTTGGAGTCGCTGGCAACCGCGATCTGCACAGCTAGTTCCGATTTGGCTCCTAGAGGGAGCAGCTTGGCAGCCCCGAGTCGGGGCAGAGCCAAAGCCAAGTCTGTGAGACAAGTCTTGTCGGAGGATTCTGCCCCAACATCTATGGCAGATGTGATTGGCCGTTTGTCTAAATTGGAACATCTTGTGGAACAAATGGTGGCACAAAATATGCTCCGTGTTACGGAGGCATTCACTGGCAGCTCGAGCCATATGCCTGTGGCAGCACCTGGTTCAGGGTTGCAATATTCCTCCCACTCTGATGAGGGGAGTGTCAGAGATTTGTATGGAGCTGACTCCGATTATGAGGATGTGCCTGAATCCCATGCTTTAATGCATGATATGCATGATATGCAGGAGTCGCATAAGGAAGAGGTCAACTCTTGCCTCTAAATTTGCTGTTTCCTCGGGGGCGGGCAAGCCACTACAAGAGGAGTTGGCCAGCAGCATCAGCTATCTAACATCACACCAGCTGATGGAAGAAGTTACGCAGGAAACGGCTGGGAGCTATCCCAGCCCGGGAAATTGCAAAACCTTGGATGTTCCCTTAGTCAATGCTATCATTTGGGAGAATATCGGGAGCAGAACAAGGTCCAGAGAGATGAAATTACAGCGGATCTTGAGACTATTGTCAGCAGGTATTACGCCCTTTGCTAGGTCAGTGGATGGGGTTCAGCTGTCGGAAGCACAGCAGGATGCGATGGCACTGTTGTGCAATACTCATTTCGAGATTAACTGCTTCTGTAAAGATGGCATTAAGCCAGAATTAAACCCAAAATTTGCACATTTTTGCAGTAATGGCAGATGTGACCTGTTCAGTGAGTCCTGCTGAGGCTCCATAGGAACAGCTGGCCAAAGGAGCAGCCTGTCTAACCAGACTGGGAATAAACTGTTAGCGTGGCCTGCACAATAAAGCTCCAGCAAGGCCTGTAGGTCGAAGAAGTAGTTTGTCCCATTCGGCTCAGGAATGCTGGTAGGCATGCCTTGCACAGCAATATCGCTCTTGAGCTCTGGAAACGAGCTGTTGGCATGCATGGGGCTGAAGCTCCAATAAGCAGGTCGACCCGGGTTCAGAGACGCTGGCAGGTAAGGTCTCTTTATTAACCTCCGTAAAATTCCGAAATGGAGCAGTCTGTCCTCCCAGGTTTGGATTTACTAACAGCATGGGCTGTCTAGTATCTTTTCACTGTCGCTGGAGTAGACAGATTGATGCAGAGGCATTGCATATGTAAGTTCCAAGCAGGAACAGCTTGATTACCCTGGTTCAGGGTAGACCATCCTGGAACTGGCTGGCCATACGGGTCATATTGACCAGGGAAGCACTGCCTCAACATCTGTGATTGAGATTATCAGGCTGCTCAGTAGAGTGAAGTAGTTGAAGTCTCCCTCAACACATGATTAAATTTCTGCTCAGTTAGTGGTGTTGCCAGTTCGTTGAAAACATCATTGCCATCCTCTCTGGGATAGGTGGCTACTAGCAGGAAACCGGTCTGGCATATAGTATTTTATCTGACCAGCAGGTTCATGTTGTGAATCAAAAATGTATATATAATAATCTGTAGGCTCTCAATTCCAGTATTCCTGATTGAGTGGCTGGTCGAAAAAATTGTGTTGCGCACACTGGCGACTCAAGACAGGTGGTTTCAGTCAGAGGACTGCAAAGCAATTCCTGGTTCAGGCTTGCATTATGCTAATTTCCACTCTGAGGAAGAACGCTGAGGATTCGTGATGACTCTAATAGTCAAGAGTTGACATGGAACTCATATTCCCACATCAAGTCGATACGGTGTTTCAGCTCTAGTCATAAGGTTCTGATTATATGTTATCAACGAAGTGAATGAATAACTAGATAATGCATCCTCCACAGCAAGAGAAGCCAAAAAAAATTCTGTATGTATGGTCAATAGAGGAACAGTGGTTCCAAGTGGAATCAGTGACATCTCACAGAGGATGAGTGGTCTGCCCAAGAACAAAAGGGGTATATTTCTGATATTTCTCAAGATTTTACAAACATGGAGCATGCCAAATCAGGTAGGATTTGGCTAATCTGATCAGGTGTTTGGTTACCCAGTTTGAGATGGATGATTAGCTTTCAGCAATTTAGCTAATTCAAAGAATCGATCTTGAAGATGCATACTTTGCCCTATCTATACACAAGAGGCACAGATATATTTGGTGTTTGATTAAAGCCAGTGGTGGAAGCTAATGCTGCCCTACTCAGATCAAGGGGCATTGTGTCATCAAGTTTTAAATGACATGCAAAATTTGCAGCTGATAAGACTTAGGGGTTTATCAGTAGATGCCTCTTACGATATTAAGGATGAGGCAACATGAAACTTAATTGTGCCAATTTTGGCTATTCATTCAGGCCATGGTAAGGCGGTTGAAGAAGCTCCTATTTAGTCGAAGTCACGAGTGATGGCTGGTGCAGCCTTTTTCTTGGGCAGCTAGCTCTCCACAATTGTATGGGAAGTTTGTGAACAAGATATATGAGTTAATTTTAAACGGAAGTAACAGAGGTTTGCGTTGCTTTCCGTTTGGGCTTATGAAGCAATTATGTGATAGCACAAGTGACACTGCTTGTGCTGTTTTGTCATTCTTTATAATTCAATAAGTGGGACAATAAATGATTGGCTATTCACCCACTGTTCACTTACATTATGCAAGGTGTTTTTTATATGGCCGCTCTAAAAGCCTAGACTCATCGTAGTGTGTAATGTATATCAGTAAATTATTGTGCATATATTCATCTACTGTATTCCTAATGGGAGCAGTATCTTTTAAGTTGATTATGCTTTTAGGTACTGATTTCAGCACAAAGAACACGGTCTTCACTCAATCTCTGGCTCGGTGTCTGGGGGTCATAACTGACATTAGGGTAGCTTGTTATGGGAATGATCTCATAAAGCAAAACAGGCATGGTTGTGTACATTTGGAGTTGACAGCATACCCACCAGATCAGAGATTGGGGGGTGTTATTATGTATACAGGTACACTGAGCTTGCTGGTATCTATGAGATGAAAGATAGTTTCTTCATTGTTATTTAATAGTCTCTCAAGAGATTGCTGATGGCTCATTAGCAGCCAATAGAATGGATATGTCCCGTTCATTATACAGCAAGAGGCTTACATATTGCGTGTTCAGAAGTTTTTAAAATTTAGTTGAATATGTCTGGATATTTGCAGATAGAATTCTGAACAGTGTTGCATGAGTTATTGTCTAATTCAAAGCCAATTGGGACTATGGTCCGATTAAGAGCAATGGCCACGTATGCAAGTTAGCATCATGGTATTAATAACCCATGTTTTCTACCATTTATGGTTTTATCTGTTTAAGTGTTTCACAGACAGATTGGGTTACTGCATGAAACCACAGGCTTCACGTAGTCACTCACGTGAAATAAAATAGAAAGATTAAACAAGCTTACTGTGTTAAGTTTGATCTTTACTTTATGAGAAGTTGGTGAGGGAATACGTGCCCTCCACTTCCAACCCGGATTCTCATAAAAGATCATCCGGTAACTCTAGTCTCGTTAGTCTTTCTATAGTTTGTTCTGCAACTGGTCTGTGGTTTCATACAGTTGTCTGAAGATTGACGCGCATGCGGGCTGGCGGGCTCTTCACGTATTCCCTCACTTCAACCTCATAAAATAAAGATCAAACTTCAAACGGTAAGTTCTCATTTAATCTTTCTATTCTTTTGCACAACCACAAATGCTGTCGCCAGTTTTGGCGGTTTGAAAAAATATACAGAAAACACAAACAGTCCAAAGTGCAAAGTCCAGACCAAATTTAGATTAGTTTAAATATACAGCACAGAATTAGGCCCTTCGGCCCACCTAGTCCGTGCCACCCAGCGATCTCCGCACACTAGAGGCATTTTACAATTATACCAAGCCAATTACTCTACCAAGGAGAGATCTCAGAGCCAAGGTCACGAGTAGAACGTAAAACTCCGTACAGACAAGCACCCAAGGTGTGCCACCTTGTTACCCCCACTTCCATGTTGGAAGCCCTGGAGCGCCCCCCGATTCAGGTAAGCCTGAACCAACATCCCTGTCCTCTGCCGGCCACTGGGGCGGGTGGGGGGGGGGGGGGGGGGGTGGGTGGGGCTTCCTGCAGCCAACCTTGAAGGCACATGAAGCCATACCCTGGTCCATCTCGTACCGGCCCACTCCTCATTTCCATTGCCGCTAGTGGCTCCCTTTTTGACTCTCCGTTCTTCAAGCTTTGCCCGCACTTGGCCAGTGCTCAGTTCTCAGTGGCCGATGGGTCTTTTTTTGTCATTGGCCAACAGGCCCGTCCTTGCCCCTTGTTTTTGGCAGTCCTTGTCTGGCCCATCCTCATTTTTGGCGGTCACTTCGGCTAGCTACAAGATGCAACCCACTTACAACATGAACCACGTGTAACATTGTATAGAACTGATTGGATGATTGTGGAAGCAACTACTACTCAGGGATAATACTGTACTGATGCATGTGGACCAATGCCCATGAAATCACAAATGGCATAATTTAAATGCAGTGCAATGTTCTATCTATATTAACCACTCCAATATCATATCCAGCAAATATCAGGTACCAGTTGCCTTTCCATTACCCCATTAAACATCCCCACTCCTATATCCTATTCAATACAAAATGAACGCTCCACCACAATTTCAAATGATCAGCTATTGACTAAGTGGAAGTACAAACTAGATAGAAGATTAAGCACTTCCACAAACCGTGTGAGCTACAGAAATGTTGGCAGTGCTAAAGGTGAGGATATCTGTTGGGTTAGCCATCTGTCCTCTCAGTTGTTGAAAAGATCTCATGACAGTATTTCAATCTCGAGGAGGGGAGTTTATCTGCAGTGCCTTGGCCACTCAACACATCAACCGGGTTCACTTACTCATAATACAGTCCTAAAGAAAAAAGGCCTTAATTGACCACATCCATGCTGACCATCACATCCATACTACTCCCATTTACCAGCACTTGACCTGATGCCCACTATGCCTTAGTGATTCAAGTGGTTGTCCAGATGCTTGTTAAATAGTGTGAAAATCTCTGCCTCCACCACCCCGCCTCAAGCAATGCATTAACCAGATGTAACCATGCTTTTGGCAAAAAATTCAAATCCCTCTCACTCCACACTGCCAACCCCTCCGGTTTTAATCAAGTCCAGTTTATTGTCATAGGCATAAGTACAGTGAGGTACTGGTACAATACAAATTTTGTTTCCAGCCACATCGCAGGCACATAGGCTCAGAGAACATGCACACAAATATAAATTATACTAAATTACACATGAATTCTGCAGGCGAAAAAAAAGAAATGAGTGCAAAACACAATTAGAAAACAACCTCATGGTAGTGCAAGGAGTGGTCTTTAGTGTCCCATTGCTGAGGGTGGATTAGGCTTGTGCAGTTCAGTTCAAGAAACTGATTTGCGTAGGATAGTAGCGGTTCCTGAACCTGGTGGTTTTGGACTTTGGGCTTCTGCACCGCCTGCCCAATGGTAGAAGAGGCCGTGGCTTCAATGGTGGAAATTCTTTATGTTAGATGCCGCCTTCTTGAGGCAGCGCCTCATGCAGATGTTATTGACGGTGGGGAAGAATGTGCCCATGATGGACCAGGCCAAGTCCACCACTCTGCCATGGGGAAAAGTTTCTCTCAGAGCGCATCAATAGTGAGACACTTTTTTCCCACCTCACTTAAGATTTTGTGCACCTCCTCAGCCTCCTCTGCTCAAAGGAAAACAAATCCAACCTATCTGGTCTCTCCTGGCAGTATCCTGATGAATATCCTCTGCACCCTTTCCAGTGCACTCATTCTCCTACACGGCAGCATTGTAAAAATATCCCAGCTGTGACCTAACCAATAGATTACAAAGTTGTACTACAACATCCCTGATTGGGAGCCTGCTGTGCACAATTTGGCTACTTTATTTCCCTGTATTACAGAACAAAAGCATTTCATTAGCTGCACTAGTTGTTACAGAAACATTTTCCATTACATTTTAGGATGATACCACACCAATCCATAGAAAATGCAAAATGAGTTTGTGAATACTGCCAATTAGTGTTAAATTGAGAAGAGTTTTGAACAAGTCTGTTTTCTCTTTTCATGTAGGACAATGAAATAATTAAGGAACCAAATTTCATCCTGTCGTCCAAATTATGGGGTGAATGGAGACAGAATTATCCAGAGATCTAAAAGAAACCGGGGGAGGGTGGAGGGGGTGAGTTAAAAACAATCTTTTTTACTCAGCCCATTACTTTGATATTTTGGGTGACGTTTCGGGTCGTGACCCTTCTTCAGACGTCATCCATTCTTTCTCTACAGAGATGTTGCCTATCCCGTTGAGTTACTCCAGCTTTGTGTGTCTATCCTTGGTTTTAAACAGCATCTGCAGTTCCTTCCTACACACTGGTACAGGTTGGAGTGTCAGTAAATTTGAGAAGAACTTTTCGATAAATACTGGAATAGGTGTGGGTGCATGGCTGTAAGGAAGGAGCAGGGGAATTCAACCGTTCGGACAACTCTGAAAGATCCATCCAGTTTCTAGCACTATAGAGACAGATCTGTGTTGACATCTGCACCTCCTCTCCATTCTCCTAACAAATCAAAGCAGGATTGAATGGATCTGGGCCTGATATTCCATATGTGGCCGCTCCTTGTCCTGTCCGCCGGCCACATGCACCAGATGTAGCATTACTCATGTAGCACTAATCATTCACCTCTGCCTCATATCACGCCCAATCCCTTTTGTGTAACAAATGCCTTTGGGAAAAATCAGTCTCCCTCCTTCGTCTGAACCACAGAATATGCAACACATAGAATCAGACTAATCGGCCCACTAACAGAGAGCTTCATCTTTTAACACAAAATGATGTTCACCTCCACTTCTTGCACATTTAGTATGCACACCACTCTCTGGGGAAGAAGCATGTCCTTATCTCTCACTGGATATTTGGCGATAATTTATACCCTGTAGTTGTGTGGCCACTGTAGAGATAGTACTTCTCAATATTAATGCTCAGATTTTTCACTAGATCACCCTTCCACCGTGGCAGAATTCAGTGTGTGGGTGCTAAAGACGGAAGTGGCAAGTATGCGATCCATCTCTGCTTCCTCCTAAGAGCCCCATCTCTGCTTCCTCCTAAGAGTCAACAAAACAGTTTTCAGCCAATTCAATATACTCCCTACCTCAAGAAACTGTTGGGAATGCTGAATGCAAAAATAGCTGAGGGATCAGACATTGTTCCAGCAGTGTTTGTACTCAATATTTGTACTCCAGCCAAGTTTTTCCAGTTTTGACTGGTAGAGCTGCATCAGTGTTAGATATCCGTATTCAATCCTGACCTTGGGAGCTGTCGTAAGCACATTGTGACCCCTTGGGTTTCCTCCAATATCAATATCAGTTTTATTTGTCACTTGCACATAAAGTGCAAGTGAAATGAATTTGCCAGCAGCGGTACAGTGAAAAAAGAACACAAAAAAAACTATAAAAATTTAGCACAAACATCCACCACAGCATTCATCACTGTGGTGGAAGGCACAAAATTTGGCCAGTCCTCCTCCATTTCCCCCCGTGGTCGGGACCTCAACCCTCCGCAGCCGTGTCCAGATGTTCAGACAAGGTAAAGTCCAGGTAAGTCCTGAATCAGTGCTTCCCCACCGGAGACCAAGGCTTCAGGTTGGTGTAGGCCGCAGGTCGAAGATTTAAAGTCCTCGCCGTGCTGCAGCCAGAAGCACCGCAGACCGCAGGGCTGGCGGTCAGAGCTCCTCTCCAGGGGTCCCTGGCGAGGGACCCCGCTCCTGATGATAAGTCCCCGCCTCGCCCGTGGTAGAAGTAGGTCGCGGGCCGGCGGTCGGAGCTTCTTCTCCTCCCGGGTCCGCAACGAGGGATCCCAGGCCCAGGTCGCCGCGCCAGCTGGAGCTCCGCAGACCGCGGCTTCAGGCTGCCGCAAGCCAGCGAACGGAGCACTCCCCTCTGGCGAGGTCTCGCCCGCTTCGCGACGAGAGACCACGCTGTGCCCGCCGCTGAAGCCCCAGGCACGTCTCCGGGAAAGGCCGCTCCGATCCTTGATGTTAGGCCACGGGGGAGGCAATATGGAAAAAGTCGCCTCTCCGTGGAGGAGGCAACCAAAATGGTTTCCCCCTTACCCCCCCACCACACAAGACACACAGAGACACCAAAAACACACATTAGGACACTCTAAAAAAATGTAAAAAGTTGAAAAAACTAACACGCTGCTGGCAGGGCTGCCGTCTTGCAGCACCCCCACCGCCCAAGTGCTCTGGTTTCCTCCTACATCCCAGACATGTTTGTTTGAAGGTTAATTGACCTCTGTAAATGGTCCCAAGAGTGTAGGGAGTGGATTTGAGAGTGAACTAGAGTGAATGGGTAATTGATGGTCAAACTCAGTGGGTGAAGGGCCTGTTTCCAAATAAAATATCTGACAAGTGGGAGTCCGTAAGTAAATCAGGAGCAAGAGGGCAGCCGGGAAATGAAAGAATCCTCTGAGGAATGAAAGAGGTAATTATATGCAGAGCAAGTTGTTGCAGGTGAGATCCTAAATTAATACTTTTCATCTATATTCATAAAGGATTAGGATATGGAAGATAGTGAGTTTAGGGAGGTAGACATAGATAATCTGGAGTAGACGAGAAAGGAGCTTTCAATGCTCCTTTATTTAAGAAGTGCAACAGGAATAAACCAGGTAACTACAGGCCGGTGAATTTTACTTTAGTGGTTGGGAAATTATTGAGGGATAATCCTAAGGGATAAGACTCATGTAGAGTGGAAAGGTAAGGCCTGATATAGTCAGCTTGATATTTTGCTGAGGAAATCGTGCCTCTGTAATTTGACTTCGTTTTTTTTTAGAGATAACCAAGTAGGTAGTTGAAAAGGTATTTGACAAGATGCTGTAGGGTAGATCGGTCCAGAAGTTTAAGGTACCCAAGTCAAGATGGTTAATTGGATGCAGAATTGGCTTGGTGTTAGGAAATAAATGACAGTGGTG
This sequence comes from Leucoraja erinaceus, assembly GCF_028641065.1. NCBI lineage: Eukaryota > Metazoa > Chordata > Chondrichthyes > Rajiformes > Rajidae > Leucoraja > Leucoraja erinaceus. The sequence goes on along the minus strand of NC_073384.1, from coordinate 20,041,934 downwards.
AAAGGATACCTTTCTTATTGGAGATTTATAATCTTAGTCTTAAAGATTAAAAATTAGTACATGAGTGGTGTACCAGAGGGACCTATAATGGGGCCATTGTTTGCACTAGTAACTGAAAAAGGGGTTCTGACCTGAAACATCGTTTGTCCATTACCTCTACAGACGCTGCCTGACGTGCTGTATTTATCCAACACTTTGGTGTTTGACTCACGATTGCAGCAATTCCAGTTTCTTGCATCTCCAAATAGGCCTAGCTTCGATGGGCATGGACAAATAGTGCCGAGGGATCTGTTTCCGCGTTGCATTACCTCTAACATGGGAAAGGGTCGCTACTATCCACCCTATCCGGGCCTCCATAATTTTGTAACTCTCTATCAGATTCCACTCCACGGAAAACAGACCCAGTCTTTCCCCTTAACTAAAGACTCCATCCCAGGCAACGTCCCAATGGTGTGACTGACCAGGCAACCTCAGGTCCAAGGTATACAAAAGTGCTGGAGAAACTCAGGGGGTGCAGCAGCATCTATGGAGCGGAGGTAATAGGCAACGTTTCGGGTCGAAACCCTTCTTTTTTTTCCCTTTCTTCTCACCACCCTACATCAATCTGAAGAAGGGTGCCTATTTCCTTTGCTCCATAGTTGCTGCTGCACCCGCTGAGTTTCTCTAGCACTTTTGTCTACCTTCGATTTTCCAGCATCTGCAGTTCCTTCTTAAACCTCAGGTCCAAGACCAAGTGGGTAATTTGCACCCGCCCCCAACCATCATGAGCTCAAGGTCAGCTACCTCAGCATGTAACAATGCAACATCATCTTGCATAAATATAAGGCATTCTCAATGCACAAGTGCATAATATCCCAAGCTGCTTCATAGATGGGTTTTAGGAAATATTGGCAAGTCAACGATACAAGGGGGTTAGAATAGAGGATCACAAGCCTGCATTGAGAAACTTTAAAAAAGCATCTCAAAGGGGAAAAGAGATGGAGTGGAAGGAATTCTAAGCTTAAGTTCTTGGCACCAAAAGCACAGCTGCCAATGGTGGAGTGATTAAAATCAGAGACGATCAAGAGGCCAGTAATGAAGGAATGTTCAGGGGGATTAACAAGCCAAACACGTCAAGCTTACTGACTTGTTTAGTTGAGCTATTCATAAGGAGATAAACATAGAATTATAGAGTACAGAAATAGGCCCTTTGGCCGATGGTGTATGTGCCGAACATGATGCCTACTCATTCCTTCTGCCTGCACGTGGTCCACATTCCACCATTCCTTACATATTCATACGCATATCTAAAAATCTCTTAAATGCCATTATCGTATCTGCTTCCAGACCAATCCGACAGTGCATTCCAGTACCTACCACATTCTGCACATCTTCTTAAACTTTCCCCCTCTGACCATAAAGGAGTGCCCTCCAGTATTTGACATTCCAACCCTGAGAAAAGGGATCTGATTGTCTATTGTATCTACTCCAAATTATATCATGGGCGTCATGGTAGTGCAATCTTGACTACGGGTACTGTTCGTATGGTGTTTGTACGTTTTCCCTGTGACCCGTGTGGGTTTTCTCCGGGTGCTCTGGTTTCTTCCTACACTCCAAAGGCGTACTGGTTTGTGGTAAAATGGTAAATTGTCCCTAGTGTGTGTAGGATAGTGTTAGTGTGCGGAGATCGCTGGTTAGCGTGGACTCAGTTTGGCCGAAGGGCCTGTTTCTGCGCTGTATCTCTAAATTAAACAAAACTTGTTCACTTGTAGTTTGATGAGCTTTATAATTTATATATTACATGAAATATATAAAAGTTTACCTTTGCATCAAGAAATGTCACAGCAACTCTTATGCACTGAAATTCCAGGAATAGAAGAACATGCTTACACCTTCAACCCCACACCCCCACGTGGGATTCTCAATCCTGAATGAAAGGCAGGGAGTGAGACAATTGTGCAACACACAGGCCATCCCAAAATGCTGTCAGACTTGGCAAGCACACCAGGAGGGTGAGGCTGTTAGCGAGACAGAGAGGTGTGAGGTGTCTCGTTGCTGTCTACAATTACTGTCATTGTTTTTCTGCGAGCATCCCTTGGCTCAGTCGACATGGACTGGTTATTCATTTCCACTGTCCAGTCAGTTTATGTTAAACACTGAACTTCTTGGCCAAGTGTTTGTCTTTTAAACAAACCCTGAATGATTCACAGCTTTAGGATCGATATGGCAGGGCTTATTCCTTCTTCCGCACTTTTGATTTTGGTGCTGTATTGGAAAAATGCAATTTTTAAAAAAGTTTGTAAATTGGTTTCGAACAAATGTCCAAATATGTTACACAAAGGACGATTGGACCATACAAACCATTGGGGTTTTCAGCTTTGTAAAAAGTCTTTAACAGCTCCACTGCTTCATCAGCTCTGTATCCGCCTATGCACTGCAACAAGAGAGAAGGATTGCATTTAGTCAGTATCTTACCCGCCCTTGTGGCAACCCAAAGCATTACGTAGTCTTAATGTTTAGTCACCGCTTTATAGTAGGAAATGCAGCACAGCAAACTCCCAAACACATCATGTTTTCAGCATGGTTACTAATAAATATTAGCCAGGACCTCAGTAGAACTCCTTGGACTTCTTTGAAATGTTGCAATGCTGTCATTACCTGGCTTGGGTGATGGGACATTGCTTTAATTCCTCGTCTGAAATAAGTTGCCTCCAACAGTCACAGAAATCATGGAAATATACAGCATGGAAGCAGTCCCTTCGACCTACTAAGTATGAATAGCTCCATTTGGCACCGCAGTCAGATTTGAACCCACCACCAACTAAATTGAAAGCAAGAGTATTTCCCACTGATCTAGAGCTAACAACTGGGATGCACACTCTGGTCAAGATTTCATAAGAAGTCTCTCAATCTTGCTAAGAAAACCAGGTTGCAAATCTGAATTTATGAGGAAGTTATAAAATTTATGATGTGATTCCACCACCGCCACCCCCACCTACCAATCCCCAGAAGAAATGGTTAAGGTGGAGTTGATCATACTGCAGAGCTGCAATTTAGAGTCATTGAGTTACTTTAAACAGCTTTTGGTTTTCAGTCAATTAGTCAGGATGAAACTGGGGTTTGTTTGGCTAACTGCAAGTGCTGGTGTGCGCTTTGATAGCTGGGCCCTTTTGACAACATCAGCAGCCAGATAACAATAAGCTAAGCAGGATTTTCCATGCTCCCGGCTGGAGAGGGCAAGGCAGGAAGCAGCTCACCCCCAATGGTAGAACCACCAATATAAGGAGTTCACGAGCTGGTTTTATGGCTCCGAGAATACAATAACAACACCAACTGTGGACTTTGGGTATTACAGCCTTGCGCGCAAAACAAATTACATCTCCATATGTGATCTGAATGTCAGTTCCAACATTGTAATTTCATCTCCTGGAACTGAGCCCAGGCAGTGGAGTTGGAGGTTGATTTCCTCAACGCAGACAGGGATTCTGAGAACATATAATGTAGGCACTGAAACTGCCCCCAAGGCACCACCATAACTGTATCCCTCCAAGAGAAGTGGGATAAAACTTTTCATGTGCTCTGGTAAAGGAATACATGTTACTGGAAGCAAGCCCACAGCGAATCAATGTATATCCTAATCCATTTGATCTTTAAGTGGAATATGGATAGAAGATTGAAAGATCGTGGAAACAGAGGAGGAAATCTGCACTTGGAACGTTCAGCCAGGCTGAGAACACTTTTAGTTATTAGATATATAGCATGGAAACAGGCCCTTCGGCCCACCGAGTCCCTGCCGACCAGCGATCACCCCGTACACTGACACTACCACACACATACGCTGCAAGCCGGTGCCCTGTCAGCAGTGTGTCTGTTTTTTTCAACTTTTTTTGATTTTTAGTATGTTTTAAAGTATGTTTTTTATGTTTCTCTGTGTGTCTTGTGTGGGGGGGTGGTGAGGGGGAAACTGTTTCAGTCACCTCCTCCATGGAGAGGCGACTTTTTCGAGGTCGCCTCCCCCGTGTGGCCTAACAACGAGGATCGGGCGGCCTTTCCCAGAGACGCGCCCAGGGCTTCAGCAGCGGGCGCAGCGTGGACTCTCGGCGCGTAGCGGGCGAGTCCTCGCTGGGGCTCGCTGGAGGGGAGCGCTCCGTTTCGCTGGCCCGCGGCAGCCTGATGGCGCGGTCTGCGGAGCTCCAGCTGGCGTGGCATCCGCAGCCCGGGATCCCTCGTGGGGTGCCGGGAGAAGGAGCTTCTACCGCCGGCCTGCGGCCAACTTCTACCGCGGACCCGGCATGGACTTACCATCACCCCTGGAGGGGAGCTTCGACCACCGGCCCTGCGGTCTGCGGTGCTTCTGGCTGCGGCGGGGACTTTAAATTTTTGACCGCCGGCCTGCGGCCTACACCAACCTAAAGCCGCGGTCTCCGGAGGGGAAGAGACGACTCTGGACTGACTCTGGACTCTGGTCCCGACCACGGGGGCAAATTTTGTGCCTTCCAACACAGTGATGAATGCTGTGGTGGATGTTTGTGTTAAATTTTTATTGTTTATTGTGTGTTCTTTCTCATTGTACCGCTGTTGACAAATTCATTTCACTTGCACTTTATGTGCAATGCGACGAATAAAACCGAAATAAAATAAAAGTAAAAATAAAATAAATAAAATTATAATTTTACCAAAGCCAATTAACCTACAAACCTGTACGTCTTTGGAGTGTGGGAGGAAACTGGGGCACCCGGAGAAAACCCACGCAGTCACAGCAAGAACGTACCACCTCCATACAGACAACACCTGTAGTCACCTGAACCTGGGTGTCTGGCATTGTAAGGCAGCAGCTCTACCGCTGCGCCACAGTGCTGCCCTAACTTGATGGATACCTCTCCACTGTACACAGCTAGTTGCTAGCACTGATGATGAGGCCACTTTGTGTTGCTGGTTTTTTGAGGCAAGTGTCAGGCAACCTAATACATGACAGGAACAGGCCCTTCAGGGCACAATGTGCATGCCGCCATGATGTCAAATAAAACTAATTTCCTCCATATGCATATTATCCGTATTCCTCATTTCCTTTAACATTCATCTACATATAAAAACCTCTTAAATAACACCATATCTGCTTCTACATCCAACCCTGGCAACGCATTCCAAACATTCACTATTCTCTGTGTAACAAACTTGCCCTACACATTCATGGTGATCGCTGGTTGGCATGCTCGGTGAGCCAAAGGGCCTGTTTCTACAGTATCACTAAAGTCTAAAGTAAAGTAAATCTCTTTTAAAACTTTTCCTCTGACCTTACAGTTATGTCCTCTAGTTTTTAAGCATCTCCTCCCTAGATAAAAGTTTGACTGTTTACCCTACCAATGCCTCTCATAATTTTATATACTTCTATCAAGTTACCCCCCAGCCTCCAACACTCAAAAGAAAATGGTCCAAGTTTGTCTCAACTCTCCTTATCACTAATACCCTCTAATCTAGGCAACATGCTGGTACATCTCTTCTGTACCCTCAAAATCCTCCACATTCTTCTTGTATTGGAGAGACCAGAACTGCACACAAATGCGGCCTAAGCAAAATTTTATAAAGATACAAAAATGACTTTCTGACTCTTATACCCAATGCCCCGAACAATGAAAACAACAATATAATACACGTTCGTTATCAGTCTATCCACTTGTGTTGCAAGTCGCAACCCTATTCTCCACAGGTGTAAATCAACATCACTACCACTGAGATGCACAATGAGAATACCTCTCCTATGTACATGCAAATTTTGTGGTTGCATTAACACAGCAGAGCCAATGCTCAACAAACATCACTGCAGTTACAGGATTCTGTTATAGTCGATGGATGAAATGCTTTGCATTTCACTCCTGTTCTCTCCTTATCCGACACCCTTTTGTCTCCCTTTTCAACTCTCGTTTTGTCCACCTATCTGCCAATCAAATACCCCTCACCAGTATCAATTTTTCAATTGAAGATAGACACCAAATACTGGAGCAACTCAATGGGTCAGGCAGCATCAGTCTGAAGAAGGGTTTCGACCCGGCACGCCACCTATTCCTTTTCTCCAGAGATACCGACTGACCCGCTGAGTTACTCCAGCATTTTTGGTGTAAACCAGCACCTGCAGTTTCTTCCCAAACTATCAATTCTTCAATTGCCAGGCTTTGTCCCGTCACCAACTCTTTTCCAGGTTTCACCATGCTACTATAGTCAGTCTGAAGAAGGGACAAGACCTAAATCATCACTTATCCATCATTCCTTCCACAGATGCTGCCTGACCAGCTGAGTTACTCTAGCACTTTGCGTTCAATGCAACCCAGACAGCCTTGATCCACTTCAGTTAGTCTACCGACACAACAGGTCCACGGGTGGCACAGTGGTAGAATTGTTGCCATCAGTGCCAGAGACCAGGTTTCGATCTTGACTGTCCAGGTGCTGTCTGTATGGAGTTTTTATATTCTCTCTCTGACCGCATGGGTTTTCTCCAGGTGCCCTGGTTTCCTCCCACATTCTAAAAACGTGCAGGTTTGTAGGTTAATTGGCTTCTGTAAATTGTCCCGAGTGTGTAGGACAGAACTAGTAAATGGTTGATCGTGGTTTCGGTGGGTTGTAGGGCCTGTTTCCATGTTGTTTCTTTAAACTACATCTCTAAACTAAAATCTTCTTAGCCCTATACTCATTACTCAACAATCTAGATAACAAGGATAGCTACAGCAGATTCCTATGTATTGACTATGCACCACCACTTATATAGCTAGGGATATTATTGCCTGTCCTGGGCATTCTCCAACCATGTCGTAGTGATTGCAACAATATGGTAGACTGCCATGTTAATTAAAGCTTTGAGTTCATCTATTTTACTAGTTATACTTCTTGCGTTAAAATACTTGCAATTTAGGTGTGAATTCATGATGTTCACTTATTCGTGTGTCTGCCTGCTGGATTTATTATTTCTTCTCCTGGTGATTGTACCTCTTCATCTGCACAACTACTCTGAGCCCCATTCCCGTTGGATTTAATTTATTTCTCCTCTGTATCATAAATAATTAATTCCAACCTCTCTGTCTTTCCATCAATAGCATTAGATTTAAGCAACTGATAAGGGAAATAAATCCATCTTATTCATTCTGTCTTACCCTTTCCAAATTTCATGTACCATGATCATATCGCTTCTTGTCTATTTGTGTTTCGCAGATTGTTAAGGAGTTGCTTTCTTTAACCCAAAAATGTTACTGCAATCTCTAGCTTCACTCAGGCGATTTTTAACTAAAGATTCACCAAAATCTAAGTCATGAAAAAGTAAGAATGGCACTCATTGCTGCTTAAAGCAGCAGCACATGCAGGAAATAATCTTTCCCAAGGGTCACTAAAGTTGTCAACACAAGATTAATTAAATTATTTTGCAGCTTAGAGCAGGTCAATGCATTGAAATGAGGTAATGGCAAGGGGAGGTAGAGGATGATGTGTCTGGTGTTGGGCTTATTTGGATGGCAGTGACAGATTAAGGTCCTTGAGCATTGATAAGCTCACACTGAGGTACAAGAGGATACATGACAATACAGGGTGGACAATTCAAGAAATGATTGGACACATGGAACCACACTGGGTACAATACACGGTTCCCTCCAATGGATAGTTTATTTCCAGCAACTCACTGACCCTGCTTCGATTTCTGTTCTGTTTATATTTTTTGCATCTGCCAAAGTCTTTCCTCTTCAAACTAGATGCCAAGCATTCTAACACCAGTAATCACCTGCAATTTGGCTACAGCTTTCTGTCTCCAAATCTGCTCAATTTCACCCAGCTAGGGGAGCACGGTGGGCACCAATCTTCATGTTTGGCCTGGAGTTCCGGATTAACAGCACAGACACTGACGCATGAAAAAAAAAAAATCCCCCCCCCTCCAACTTTCTAATGATTTAAAGGTTGAAATAAAAGGAAATTTCACAGGGTGAGCAGGTGGTGCCTGTGTGATCGTGGAGTCATACTTGAACAGGAACAGGCACTTCAGCACACTGCATCCATGCCCATCTTTGATTAAAACCTCCAGAGCCACAACGATGAGGTGCAATCTCCTCTAGGGGAACCCTAGGCTAACAGGATCCTTCCTGACAGTGAACTCACTGAAACAGCCCAGAGATAGAAGAGCGACACACGTAGACCACCATCGTGCAAGAGTTTCACTGCTCTCTAAAATGTACAGATAGTTTGCAATAGTTATATAGTTAGGAAACCTCATGTTATAGAAAATCACGTTATAAAGACCATTGGCTCAATGGAGGAAAGGAGTTGAGGGTTAGAAAGTTTCAGAGTCGTAAGTAACAAAGTTATTTTACCCTGCAAGATTTTCAAAATTAAAGATCTTTTCAACAGCAATAAGTTTATTTTTGTTTCTGCAAGCCAAAAATACCAAAGGAGATACTTTATATTGTTTAATCAAGTATCATTACATAAATATCAATAGAAGCAATTGCTTGTTAATTTTAATGGCTACCTGCGGTTAAACTATTTACTGTATTCACAATGGATAGTATCTGAATACTGTACGAAGGTTTGTCTAGTAAATTTGAAGAGTACTTTGGAAACCTGGGAGGGCTAACATCCATTCCCTTTTCACGTAAGACATCAGTGAAACACATGGCGTTTTACACCAAAACAGTAAGTTTATGGTCAAGATTACTTTCTCTTTTAATTTATTTACATGCTGCCATGGTTGAACCTAAACTCATGCTTCCAGATTTTAATTTTTGGTGACCAGTCTAGTAATTCAACCACTACAGTGTGACATCCCATACTACAAATGATCTTATATTGGTGACATTCATTAAATGTATCTTTTCAAACCCTTCCACGGTTTTGAAAGAGAATGTCAAGCCATCCAGGCTACATTTTTTCTATCCACTACCTTTCATTTATTTTTTTCACTTCCGTCAGGTCTTGGAACTATTTTACTGTCTTGAACATAAGAAATAGTGACACAGATGGTAGGACAGCTACCTCACAGTGCCAGAGAGCTGGCTTCAATCCTGAGCTCGGTGTAGTCTGCATGGAGTTTGCACGTTTCCCCAGATGCTTCGATTTCCTCCCACATTCCAAAGACGTGTGGGTTTTATAGGTTAATTGGCCTCTGTAAATTGTCCGGTGTCTAGGGAGTGGATGCAAAAGCAGGACAACGCAATACGAGTGTGAACAGGTGGTAGATGATTGGCAAGATCTCGGTGGGTGGACGGGCCCATTTGCATGAAGCAATTCTAAGTTAAACAGGAGCTTGTTCTCTCTAGCAATAAGGCCTTGGCCGATCTGATCTCATTCCACTCTTCTGTTAACCAGAACGATCTTTCTTGGCCTTGAATATATTCAATTATTTGGTCTCTGTAGTCCTTTAGAGACAGGATTCCAGACTCACGTTCATCAAAAAAGGACTTCCACGTTCCCACCTTAAATGAGGAATCTACTATTCTGAAACCATGTTTCCCACTTCTGGATTCTCCACATGTGATACACCTCTCAGCATCTACCCTGTCAAACCATTCTAGAATCTCACATTTCAAATAGATCTGCTAAAATCTGGACAGCATTGGCTGAACCTACTCAACCCACAAACCGGGTGGCACCGCGATGGCAGCCTCGTCAACAATCTGTCTGTCCTTTCGTCTCTTTTTTGTTATTTTTAGTGTGTTTTAAAAGTCTGTGTTAATGTTCTCTGGTTTGTTTTATGTGGAGGGTGGGGGAGCGGGTCGGGGGAAACTTTTTTCCAAATCTCTTACCTTGCCGGAGATGCGATTGGTTTCTGGGCCGTATCTCCAGTCGCTCTGCGGCCTAACATCGTGGAGCTGGAGACCTTACTCGGGACTGACATTAAGCCCCACCGCGGGGCCGTGGACGTACCATCGGACCGATCACTTGCCTGGGATTAATGCTCCAACTGCGGCCTGTACACTTTAACATCAAGGGCTCGTAGTCTGGGGAGAGACCAAGTCGGGAGCTCCAAAGTCGCAGATGAGGTCGATCGCCGGCACGGAGAGCTGACATCCTCCCCGATGCAGGAGCTTGATCGCCCCGACACGGAGGGTCCGCCGCCGGCTACAGGAGTCAAGATCGTCCTGTCAACGGAAGGCTCGAGGCCTCCGACCGCGGGAGAACAATGAAGGAAAGAGATTGAACTTTCTTTCGCCTTCCATTACAGTGAGGAATGTGGAGGAGTCATTGTGGTGGATGTTTATGTTAAAAGTATTTTGTGTGTTGTGTTGCTTTTTAATAGTATGACTGTATGGAAAATCAAATTCCTCGTATGTTGCAAAACATACTTGATGAATAAAGTAAAGTATGAGTATGAGTATAACCATCTTGAGCAGACCTTATAAAAACCCCATTCCTACCGAGGCAATGGAACCCTGCGGACCATCTCTTGACCTACTATGGACTTGTTTCCTAATTGTGCTTTTGCACTAATAACTTGTTTTGCAGGCTTTTTCTTTTCACAGTCTGTGTGTAATATGTTGTTTAGTACTTTCAGAATCTATGATTGTGCCTGTGATGCTGCTAAAATAATAGTTTTTCATTGTACCTGTACCTCACTGTGCTTGTTTATGACAATAAAGTCGACTTGACTTCTTCATGACAACTCCATGAAATCAACTATGAAACTTCTATGAAGTGATTCCGAGGAAATAATATGATCCTTAAAAAATGGCAGCCATCCTGTACACAGTAGCATGGTCTTCCCAGTTCCCCGCACAATTACAGAAAGACCTTCCTACTTGGATACTCCGCTCCTCTTTGCTATAAAGCCCAACTTTCCACTTGTTTTCCTGATTATTGATAAGGGTTGTTTGTTGGTTAGTTACCTAGTATTGGAGAAGTCATTGTCCATACTTAAAAGTTGTGAGCTACCCAATTGGAATAAAAGTTGCTGTTCCTCCAGTTTGGCCTCACTCTCGCAATGGAGGTGGCCCATGTTTAGTTAAAATGGCTAGCAACCAGGAGATCCAGTAGGCCTCGGCGGATCCAGTACAACAAGTGTTCGGCAAAATGGTCACAGAGTCTACGCATGGTTTCGCCATGTAAAGGAGTTTACCCTTAGAAATAGATAATAATTAGGGGTAGACACAAAATGCTACCTAGAGGCTACCTACTCTAGAGAGATGGAATGGGCCGCGTTTCGGGTCGAGACCTTTCTTCAGACTGATAATTAGGGGTTGTCCTACCACCCCACAAATGACACAATTACTCTTGTCTATTGATCAGCTTTCAATTTGTATCAGGGTAACACCCAATTCCATGAGCTTTAATTTTGTGCATTAATCTTTTATGTTGATTTTTTAATCAAAGGCCTTCCGAAAATCTAGACATCTTATCCACTGGTTCTCATATTTGTTCCACCAGTTACATCCATGTTCTCACCTATTCTCTCAGTTTGTCTCAGAGAATCCCAAGGACTCTTGACATCATGCTCCATATTTAATCGGTGTAACCGGGAGAGTGACAGATGGAGGAGGTGGAGAAGTGGTGTTGGGAGATAAGTTGAGAAAATGAGAGGAAAAAGTGGAACAGATGGATACACTTGTGGGGAGGGAAGTGCTGCTTGACCCACTGAGTTCCTCCAGCACTTTGGTTTTTGCTCCAGCATATTGTTTGTTCCTTCAATCAGCTTGCTTGTTGCTCCAGATTACAGAAGCTGCAGTCTTATGTGCCTTCAGGACTTTGGTTGGAACTTGTAATAATGCAAAGACATTGAAAAACCATTGCACATATATTTCTGTAACACGTTTACCTGGAAGGGTGCTCCAGTGTGTTGTAAATCATCTGCGGGAATGTTCAGCACTGAACCACAGCCTCCAAAACGCTCATTCCGACAGCCATACACAACCAGTGGAATGTCTGCAACAGAGTTAAGGAAAACAAAGAACCTTTCTTCCAAATAAAACTGGTTGGAGCCCACCCACCTCCACCCCACCCCCCTACTAATTCCTCTCCCCATCAAACCCCCTGGACTTTCCTTGCATTTTTTTGTCCAATTTGTTGGTGGAAAGGGAAATGCCATTTGTTATGGCTGTTGGCCTGGAACGACACAAGGTAGAAGTATCTCAGCAGGCCCACCACATGTGCCTGTCTCAGTTCTTTCATACAGCTTTCCAATTATCCCCTCCCTTCCTCTTCCATGGCCCTCATATTCTTTCTCCAATCATATATTTACCAAATTCTTCTGAAAATTCCTGAAACCCTTGTGTTCATTGTGTTCCAGATTAACGACTCACTGGAGAAAAAACACTTGCTCACATTCCCTTAATTTCACATCTCCTTAATATCATCGGCCCCACTTATCAAGCTGTATCACTTTGTCTACCAAATGGGTAGTATTATTGTAGGTTGAAAAGATTGGTTTTGAGTATGCTTATTTACTGCAAAATGGCTTGAGATGCCTCGAAGTTCTTAAAAATCCTGCAGAAATGCAAGTGTTTTTGGAAATGTTTTATCGCTGAATTCGACTCAAAGTAGGACAGGAGATAAAGTAAAAAGGAAGCAGTGTTCAGATAACATTTTGGATGTGATGGGTGTCAGAGGAATGGGTAATTAGTGCAGGCTGCAGTTCTGAAGTATAGTGCTCCTGGGAAGTAAAGAATGATAGATATGTGGAGCAACATAATGCATACTCAGGAAGGCCATCGCCCTGTACTTTCAGCAAGACTTCCTTACTCTTACCTCCAACCCCCTTGTGTTAAGGACCCACCACAATAGCTGTGGTCTCATTCAATCCTCTGAGTGGCAGGCGCTTCCACTTTCTACACAGCAACGTGGATAATTGCTGCTCAACACAATTATGGGCGAAGAGTTTTGCGTCCGTCCCACTTAATCATTCTCCCAAGTGGCTGCTGTGTCGTGTGGTTCAAATGAGTGCCAACACAATGCTGCAATTTATCTCTATAAATAGACTGCTTCGTTCCAAATAGCAGCGGAAAGTGACACTGCGTCAGAATATTTAACAACTCCGTAATGAAGTCTCAAGAGCAGGAAGGTGTTCTGGACAAAGGTATACATGCGCTTAATTTTTTTTTTAAATATCCAAAACTTAATAATTCGTTCAATTGTCTTTTTTCTTGCAAATCACTGACTGCTCACTTGGGCTCCTGAAAGTCATTAAATCAACAAAGTTCCCTTCATCTGGTAAAAAAAAAACATTAAAAAAATTTAAATGAGTCTATTGAAAAATAACCACATGGAGCCAGGCAGTGAAGGAGCTGGATAAGAGGTGTTTATTAGACTATGAAATAATTGAGAGCTAACAGACTTACACCCACTTGATAACTTTTAAATGAAAATAATTAAATCAAAACATTAAACAAGAAAAATCCACACTTTTGTAACAATTCATTACCTTATTCTTAATAATATAAATTTTTAAGACACCTTTAACATAACATGTGCCAAACATTTTCCTGGATTTATTTGTGAATATCTTATGGTTTTGGTCACTCTCGACAAGTGGAAGCACCTATTTTAAACACTGTACAGTACCTAAAAATAACAAAGAATCACAAGGCTTGTTACAGGAGCTTAATTCATACAAAATTTGACCAAAAGCTTGGTCAAAGATTTTAAGAGGTTTAAGAAGTATCCTAAAAAGGAAACAAAGGTTTAGAGGTTAATGGAGAGAATTCCATGGGTTAGATCCCAGGAGCTAACAGCAAAGACATGTGTAGGAAGTCTGAAGAAGGATCTCGACCCGAAACATCACCCATTCCTTCTCCCCAGAGATACTACTCACTCACAGAGAGTGAAGTATAAATAACACATTGTTGTATGGACAGGATGTCACAGAGTAGGAGGTTGTATAAGCTGGAGGAAGTTAGAAATATGGAAAAGTAAGTGAGATGGAGATTATGAGATAGATGAGTCAATGAGATGGAGACGCAGCGATAGGGGAGGTTATCAGTGCTGGCAAGAGTTAGAAAAAGGATGGTTGTCCCAACTAGAGAAAACCACGAGAAAGTGAAGAGCGAGGCTGGGGAGGAATTTTAATGTAGGAATGAGAACTTTGTGCGAGTAAAGCTCAATTTTCCCAGGCTGTGATTGTCTCTGGCATCTACATGCTAATGCATCAGAATGTCAACAGATAACTGGTTTAGAAACTTAAAAATTCTTGCTCATCTTTTTGCAGTCACATGGTGAGGAAAAGGAACGTTACTTAAAATACAAATAGATTTTTTATAGAGAAAGGTATGCTGGGGTTGCTAATCATTCTCAAATGTACAACCGTTAAAGGATACTCAGCAGTCGCAAGGCTGCAGCGCACATGATACATGGTTCCACAGTGACATATAGCACTGTGGCTTTAAACACTTCCTGCCACCTCCTGCCTTTCTGGCGACACCACTCCAAGACATAGCCAATGGCAACCATCTCCGCATGTCGTGTAGCCTGTGCAGAGAGGAATCATGGATCAGGCTTGTAGCACAGGGCCACGTACTTACAAAAAAGACCACCGTGATCGATATGCGCTGCAAAGCCATTCACTCACAACTTTCAGTTGGTTCCAATAAGAATACAAGCCTACATCATCAATCAGGACATCGAGCACGGGAACTGGAACATCATGTTGCGACTGTAGAGGCTATTGTTCGTGAGACCACACTTGGAATACTTTTGTTTGGTTAAGTTTAGTTATACAGCACGGAAACAGGCCCTTCGGCCCACCGAGTCCGCACCGACCAGCGATCCACGTACATTAACACTACCCTACGCACACTGGGGACAATTTGCACATACACCAAGCCAATTCACCTACATACCTGTATGTCTTTGGAGTGTGGGAGGAAACAACGATCTGGACAGACAGCACCCTTAGTTGGGATCGAACCCGGGTCTCCAGCGCTTCAAGCGCTGCATAGCAGCAACTCTACAGCTGCGCCACCATGGCCGCCCAGTGTGTGCTGTGTGTGGTTCTGGTCACCCAACTACATGAAGGATGTCATTGAGCTGGAAAGACTGCAGAATAGATTCACCAGGATGTTACTAAGATTGGAGAGCTTGGGTTATCAGGGGAGCCTGGATAGGCTGGTACTGGTTGTTTTTTTCCTGGGTGCAGATGGTTGAGGGGTGACCTTACAGAGGTTCATCAAATCATGAAGGTCATAGATAAGATGAATACCTGTTTTTTTTCTTAGTGTGGGGAACTAATACGATGGCATAGATTAAGGGCCTGTCCCACTTTCACGACCTAATTCACGACTTATTTTACTCGTGGACATTTTTCATCAGGCTAGAAAAAACGCCCCAACCTACTTGATGCCATGAGTACCTACGACTCGCATCACGGCTTGCTACGGCCTCCGACGACCTCGTGACGACCATGCTGCGAGTACGAGTCAAGTGCAAACTCGGCAGAGGTCGTGAATTAGGTTGTGAAAGTGGGACAGGCTCTTTAGGATGAGAGGAAAAAGACTGAAAAGGGACATGAGGTGCAAGTTCTTCCACACGGAGACTTGAGGTTATATGAAACGAGCTGCCAATGGAAGCTGTAGAGATAGGTACAATTACAATGTTTAAAAAACTTTTTGAGAAACAAATGGACAGTAAAGGTTATAAGGATATGGGCAAAGCAGGAAATTGGGACTAGTTTAGGTATATCTTCAGCATGGATGAGTTGTGCCGGATGATTTATAAAGCATAAATTGGGATTTTGACAGATTAATCTTCACTTGCATCAAGAGTGCATTTCAATGAAGCTTACACATTCTTGGACAAAGCAGTTCACTTGATTAGCATCTCATCAATTAGCTCCATTGCTAGCGAACTATGGCTTCAGTGTGAACCATTTACAAACTGCTCTGCAGTTACTCACTTTGGTAACTCTGACAGAAGGCTTCAAACTTGTCAAACCTATGACTTCTATCACAAAGGTGGACAAGCAGTGGATGTTGTATATATGGACTTCAGTAAGCCTTTGACAAGGTTCCTCACGGAAGGTTGGTTAAGAAGGTTCAATTGTTGGGTATTAATGGTGGAGTAGCAAGATGGATTCAACCGTGGCTGAATGGGAGATGCCAGAGAGTAATGGTGGATGGTTGTTTGTCAGGTTGGAGGCCAGTGACTAGTGGGGTGCCACAGGGATCTGTGTTGGGTCCACTGTTGTTTGTCATGTACATCAATGATCTGGATGATGGTGTGGTAAATTGGATTAGTGAGTATGCAGATGATACTAAGATAGGTGGGGTTGTGGATAATGAAGTAGATATTCAAAGTCTACAGAGAGATTTATGCCAGTTGGAAGAGTGGGCTGAAAGATGGCAGATGGAGTTTAATGCTGATAAATGTGAGGTGCTACATCTTGGTAGGACAAATCAAAAGAGGATGTAAATGGTAGGGAATTGAAGAATGCAGGTGAACAGAGGGATCTGGGAATAACTGTGCACAGTTCCCTGAAAGTGGAATCTCATGTAGATAGGGTGGTAAAGAAAGCTTTTGGTGTGCTGGCCTTTATAAATCAGAGCATTGAGTATAGAAGTTGGGATGTAATGTTAAAATTGTACAAGGCATTGGTGAGGCCAATTCTGGAGTATGGTGTACAATTTTGGTTGCCTAATTATAAGAAGGATGTCAACAAAATAGAGAGAGTACAGAGGAGATTTACTAGAATGTTGCCTGGGTTTCAGCAACTAAGTTACAGAGAAAGGTTGAACAAGTTAGGGCTTTATTCTTTGGAGCGCAGAAGGTTAAGGGGGGACTTGATAGAGGTCCTTAAAATGATGAGAGGGATAGACAGAGTTGACGTGGATAAGCTTTTCCCACTGAGAGTAGGGAAGATTCAAACAAGGGGACATGACTTGAGAATTAAGGGACAGAAGTTTAGGGGTAACATGAGGGGGAACTGCTTTACTCAGAGAGTGGTGGCTGTGTGGAATGAGCTTCCAGTGAAGGTGGTGGAGGCAGGTTCGTTTTTATCATTTAAAAATAAATTGGATAGTTATATGGACGGGAAAGGAATGGAGGGTTATGGTCTGAGCGCAGGTATATGGGGCTAGGGTAGAATACGTGTTCGGCACGGACTAGAAGGGTCGAGATGGCCTGTTTCCGTGCTGTAAATGTTATATGGTTATATAAGGACACCAGTTACGTAGGAACACAACTTCACTTCAAAGTCACACACTTGGAAATGTATTATTACCACCAGGGGGCCAGTACAATTGGCAGCCTCGCCAACAGTCTGTCTGTTTTTTCATCTTTTCTTTGTTATTTTTAGTGTGTTTTAAAAGATTGGGTAAATGTTCTCTGGTTTGTTATATATGGGGGAGGATCGGGGGTCAGGGGAAACATTTTCTTTCAGCCTCTTACCAAGGCGAAGATGCGATTGATTTTTTGGGTCATCTCTCCAGTTGCTCTGCGGCCGAACATCATGGAGCTGGAGGTCTCCTCGGGACTGACTTTGACCCCCACCGCAGGGCATGGACTTGCCTGGGATCGCTACAATCACGGCCTGCGGACGTTACCATTAAGGGCTCAGGAGTAAGACCGAGTCTGGAAGCTCCAACGACGCAGAGGTTCGACCAGCCCCGACCCGGGGTCCGATCGCTGGCGAGGGGGAGCTGAGATTACCCCCCCCCGATGCAGGAGCTGATCGCCCCAATGCGGAGGGCTCAACCGCTGGTTATGGGAGTAAGATCGTCCCGTCAACTGAAGGCTCGAGGCCCCCGAACACGGGAGAACAAAGAAGGGAAGGGATTGAACTTTTTTTTCGCCTTCCATCACAGTGAGGAAACACTATGGTGAATGTTTATGTTAAAATGGATTTTGTGTGTTCTGTTGCTTTTTATTTGTATGACTGACTTGGCAAATGAAATTTCTCGTATGCTGCAAAACATACTTGGCTAATAAAGTATTATTGTCATTACATAGCCGAATTCCTGGAACACACTTTACCAGAAGGGCCACAATAATTTAAGAAATTGGCTTGCCACCACCCTCACAAGGACAATTAAGAATGGGCAATACATGTTGATCAAACTTGCATCATCAAAACATGAATAGGTGAAAAGAAAAGATGGAAATTGGATCAGTCTCAGAAATGTCAAAATGACGAAAGAAAGCTATCAGAAGAAACACATTTCTCATTAAAAGGATGGCTTTGTATCCTTAGAATTCAACTACACACAGTTCTGGCGATTGATATGAGTTTATCTACTGTATCAGAATTGGTTGCCTAGTCTTGTAAAAAATATGTGTCTGTGTACATTTAAGGATGAGTCATAACTTTCAATGGTAGGAGGGTAACATCCAAGATATGGTGTCCGCAGTTGCTTTGGTTCTGTGGAAACCGGTGAAAACAGCAATGCCTTCCGGTCGGAGCAGAGAGTTGCCAAAATACTGTGATGCACGAGATGGTGGCGTAGATTCTCAGGAGACAGAAAGCTGGAAATGATGAGCTTTATCAGAGTAGCACCATGAGAGGTCATCGGATCTCCCAGGAACTGAAGCTAAATGCCACCTCACCCGTTACTGGGATGAGGTGGACTTCCTGAAGTCAAATATCCTTGGTCTTCTTGGAGTTAATCAGTGCTAAGTGACCACCTCCCTGGAGCTGATGAGGCCTGATGAGGAGCAGGAGAAAAAGCACGAGATTGGGTAGATTCTCACAGAAAGCTGGAAATTGCATTAGAAGCACCATGAGACAGCATCACTGGAAATGCAGCACGACTGGGTGAGTTGGAATCAATATCCCGGAGATCAGTGATGAGGAGGCACGTAGAACACGATTCATAAACCCTAGCTCCTTCTCTTGCGTAATATTTTAATGCAAAACAAAATGCACTTCAATTTCTAATTTCAGTAATCCACACCCTCTGTGTTCCTTTTCCAATCCCACCAGTCAACCCAGGCTCCCTCTCCCAGTTCACATTTTCCATTCCTCTTTCCCTTGTTGCTGTTGCTAAGCCTTGTTAACGTCACCCACATACCTATCTACCTTGGTTTCTTCCTGCTAAGTTCACCTTTCCTATCCCTTCTTTCACCTGGTTCCATCTCTGTCAGCACTTCTTTTTCTGCTCCCATCTATCACCCACCAGCCTCTGTCGCCATCCAAACCCATCTATTTCCATCTGCCTAATATTTTTTCACTTATTTGTCTCAACAATCTCTCCTCTGCCACCTAGCCCCATCTGCCCATCATCCCTCCCTCATCTACTTTCACCTATTACTAACCACCCTCTGTCTCATCACTCCATCAGTTTTGATAAAGGGTTTTGACCCAAATCTTAGACCATTTCTTTACAATATGCTGCTTCTTCCAGTAGTTCAATTCGTATTCCAAATTCCACCAACTGCAGCCTTTTATGTCTCCGATGCTCTCTATATTTAATTATCCACACATTTTTGAAACCCAAGCTCGGTATCAGCTGCCTTCCATTCCAACATACTATTACTCTTCTGCTAGGCTTTAGAAGCATTGGTGGTTGCACATTACTGGCCTAACCTTGTCAATGTGGCTTTTCAACAACAACTTGTATTTGGAAAAAAAAGTATTATTGCAAAATGTTTTGAAATCTCACATTAGAAGACAAGAACATCAAATTCAATAATTCCAGCCTCACCTCTGGGATATAAATTTACAAAGGTATTAAAACATGTTCAAAATCTTGTTTAAAGAGGTGTATTTTGAAAGGTGCATAGTTTTTGACACCAATTTAAGGATTTGCTTGTTGACCATCTGAAAGCCCAATGGTAGAGTAGGTAAATTCAGGAACGATCAAGAGGGCAGATCTAGAGGAGCAGAGACGTCTCTTTCAGATTGTACTGGGGAAGACTGTAGATGTGGAGAGGTGAGGTTACAAAGGGAACTAGAACAAGGATGAGATGTTTTAAAATCATGACTTTGCTTAACTGAGAATGAGAGTTGGCAAATGAACATGGGACCATCGAATGAGCAGGACAATTACTTTAGATGAGTTCATGGTTTGGAATGTGACTCTGGATGATGTGAGCAATGACCAACTTTATACACTTGGCCTATTGAAGTCAATGGGAAAAATATACTTTGAAAAAGCATTACTTTCACATGAACCGAAGCCACAATCATCCTCAGTTTGTTCTGCTATATAGCTTCACCTGCATTAACTTACATTCTTGGTTTCATTGACTTCATTCCTCCCTTGTCCTAGAATCTCATTGTGGTAAACCATCAGACATCCGACAGGCACCTCACCATTCTCCAGAGCCCCTTTTGCCTGAAAAACAAACAAAATAGTTAAACTTCAGCACATGCACTTTCAATGTACATTTTCTCAATATTCCTGTTGCTATTGTCAGAGCAAAGGAAAGTGAAATGCAAAGTGGTTTGCACTAATAATATTCCTGAACTGGATTTAAAACAAAAGAAAATTACCCTGAAGTAATATGCAGTATTAAGTCAAATCTGTCATTTTTAATAATACCATTACCACAAACTAAAAATCCAAAACCTGACGGAAAAGAAAATAACATCAAATCCCACAATTTTCAAATATATTTCATTTTTGGTAATTTTCCAGCTGTATCCTAGATATGGAGTTTGAATAAATAATTCATCCTAGTGACCTTGTGACAACCTATTGCAAATCTTGGCAAAACATTTGGTGTTGACACTGCATGTTCAATACCTTTTATTTCAAAAGCCAACACTGCCCCCAAGTGATAGAGCACAGTACTTCCATTACCACATTTTTTGCTCCTCCAATGTTGCGGATACATTGTATAATAGGATATATACTGCTACGAAAGCCACATTTATGCAAATAACATTTTTAATATAGTAAAAAGGCACACAGTGCATCACAGAAACATTAACAAATAAAGGTAGATGTCAGGCCATTGAGGCATCCAATGGCTTGGTCATGGAGAGACATAAAATTAGTTCACAGATTGTATATGTCACTGGCAAAGTCAACAGGTATTAACCTTCCCCAACTGTCTCCTGATAAGGATAAAGGAGAAAAACTTAATAGGGACCCTAGGGCCACAGACTGTGTTGTGTATAACCATATAACAATTACAGCACGGAAACAGGCCATCTCGACCCTTCTAGTCCGTGCCGAACACATAATCTCCCCTAGTCCCATATACCTGCGCTCAGACCATAACCCTCCATTCCCTTCCCATCCATATAACTATCCAATTTATTTTTAAATGATAAAAACGAACCTGCCTCCACCACCTTCACTGGAAGCTCATTCCACACAGCTACCACTCTCTGAGTAAAGAAGTTCCCCCTCATGTTACCCCTAAACTTCAGTCCCTTAATTCTCGTGTCATGTCCCCTTGTATGAATCTTCCCTACTCTCAGTGGGAAAAGCTTTTCCACGTCAACTCTGTTATATGGAACAAAATGCTAGAGAAAGTGTTTTAGGCGGGTACAATTTCGACATGTATAAGACGCGTGGACAGGTTCATGGTAAGAACTGTTTGGAGGGATAGGCGCCAGGTGCAAGTAGTTGGACTACCTCAGTGAGGCAACTTGGTCTGCATGGATGAGTTGGGCCGAAGGACCGGTTTCTGGGCTCAGGAGCTATATGACTATGAACTAAGCAGCTTGCCTGTCCATTGACATGTAGTTAAGAGTCAACCACATCTATGGATCTGGTGCCCCATAATGATTTGGAATGATAGCTTTCCTTCCCTGAAGGGTATCGATGAAACAGATGAGTTTTTACAATTTTTCAATAGTTTCATGGTAACCATTGCTAATACAAGCTTGAAGAGAGCGTTTCAAGGCTGGAGAGATTAGCTTAGAGTGGGGAGCTTAGGAATAGGGCACTTTTGATGGAGTGATTAACATTAGGGTGCTCAGGATGAGAAATGAAGGAACAAAGATACCTTGGAGGAATGAAGGTTCAAAGATACCGTGGAGATTTATGAAGTTTGAGGTTATAGACGCACACTTCTAATGGTGCCTTTACATCTATTACACTTCTTCTTGCATATGGCGTGCACAGCCTAAAGTTGAAAGACAATTTTTTCTGTTTGATCTTCTGTTTGTGCACGTCAGGTTGATTGCATTCGTCGAAACAGGGTGGACCACATGAAGGTTGCAATCTCCCACCCCACATCTATTACATATCTAAAGAGAAAGGTGCAATGCTGTGGAAGAGAAAATACACCAGTAAAACAAACTGACACACACCCTGTCAAATGAGTGTTTATTTCAAATTACATAATGTTGTTCGGTAATAATGCAATTAAACCTGTATAAAAACATTTTAAAAGTGGAAAGATATTTGATCATTATCAACCCAATATGATGATTCAATTTATTGTCATTGTCAGTGTACAGTACAGAGACAACGAAATGCATTTTTAGCATCTCCCTTGAAAGGGAGACACAGGGCGTCGCGGTGTGCCCGCGCCTGCCGCCGTAACATTCCATTACAGGCAAAGGTGGGTGAAGTGTCTTGCCCAAGGACACAACGACAGTATGCACTCCAAGCGGGATTTGAACCGGCTACCTTCCGGTCGCCAGCCGAACTCTTAGCCCATTGTGCTATCTGTCGTCCAATATCAATATGCATTTAAGAAAGGTCGTGGAGTTTTACAGCATGGGAATAGGCCTTTTTGGCCACTGTATCTGTGGAAGAAGGAGGCCAACTATCAGGCTTTCTATACTAATCCCGTTTTCCGGAATGTTTGGTTGGTAGCCTTCAATGTCATGCTATTTCAAGTGCTCATCTGAATACTTAAATGTGTGAGACTACCCTCAGGCAATGCATTCCAGATTTCAATCAGCCTACAAGTGAAAAGTTCATCCACAATGTCTCCTACCCCATACCTTATTACAGACGCCTCTGCTAATAGGAAACGTTTCTCATCATCTACCCTCTGCATGACCCCTGTAATTTTGATATCTTAATTACGTTCCACGCAATGCTTCTCCATTCCAAGGAAAACAAACCCAGCCGATCCAATGTCTCGCCATAGCTGAAATGGCAACATCCTAGGGAATCTCTTCTGCATAACTTCAAAGATGGAGAATATTTACCAATGACAAGCTACGGTGATTGAGTGCATTGGTTCACAGAAGCTAGACTACTAATCCTACCATGCATGGCTTGGAAACTCCCACCTTGAACTCTGGCAGCCAAACTGTCTGCTCTGAACTGATGAATTCCCCGCTGCAAAATAGTATAAATAATCATAACTCAGCCTCTTGAATGTCATTAATAAATGTTAAGAATTTAACAGTCTAAACACATTATTTTAAATCACTGTCCTCCTTCTTCCACAAATTTCAAGCTTGATGTCAGAACCTGTATCTGTATCAGCTCCGAATGCAATTTTCTCGGCTCAGATGCATCACTGTTCACCCAGCACCCAAAGCAGTCTCTCGTCAGTTATATTGTGGAATGTGTGCAGTATGACAAACAGAAGAAAATGGGCATGATCTAACAGCACTTACAGAAATCTGGTTACAAAGGGGCCAAGCTTGGTAACTTGGACAGCACAGTGGTTAAGCTGTTGCATTACAGCATCAGAGATCCAGGTTCGATCCTGACTATGGGTGCTGTCTGTGTGGAGTTCGTATGTTCTTCCTGTGGCTGCATGAGATTTCTCCGAGTGCTCCAATTTCCACCCACATTCCAAAGCCAGTTTTGTAGGTTAATTGGCTTTTGTACATTGCTCCTGGCGTGTAGGATGAGAAAGTGGAATAACATGGAACAGGTGTACGGGGTGATCGCTAGGCCCCTCGGCGTGGACTTTGTGGGCCAAGGGGCCTATTTCCACATGGTATCTCTACACTAAACCAAATACTGCAGGATACTCAACTTTTCGAACAGATATAGACAAAATGGTTAAAAAAAAAAGAAAAGTAGATAACAACAATTGGGATGTAGGTCGTTAAGGAGAAGCATTGTAAATTAGGAAACCAAGAAGCAGAACTATATTGGGTGCAGTTAAGAAACCGTAGGTTGAAAATACTGGCGAGAATGTCTATACCTCCTTAAACAGGTAGCAAATTGGGCATTGTATAAAACAGGAAATTAGAGGCCCATACAAGATAAAAACAGTAATCGCAAGAGATATTTTAGATCAGATGAGCAAAACACGGTGGAGGACAAATTGATGCCATATATTTCTGGGTCAGTATGATGAAGAACAAAGAGAGGCTAGTTTAGATCTAATATTGTGCCTCGAGGGAAGAGTGATCATAACATGATAGCATTGATTGATTAAAGTAAATATGTTCAATCTGAGACCAAGGCTTTAAATCTAAACACAGCACACTACAAAGGTAAGAGGCTTGAGATGGCTTTGATAGTTTGGGAAACTTCATTAAAAGTCAAATAGTAGACAAGCAATGGTTAATAATAGATAATGTGCAACAAATATACGTTAATCCAGCTGGAAACCAGTCCAGACATTGTTGACAAGAGAAGTCATGGTATGATGAGAACAAAGCATAAGGCATATAATCTTGCCAAAAAGATGATTAAATGTGAGGATTAGAAAATGTTGGAAATGCTCATTTGTCAAATTAGGACATTGTGACTTGAGGGTGCGAATAGAAATCAGTGTCTGGGCTCCAGCTGTTCAATTTATAGCAATAACAACATGGATGAGAAGACCAAGTGGAAACACCCAAGTTTACTGAAAGCAGCGTGGGCTGCGAGGAGAATGCAACAAGATTACAAGAAGATATAGACAGGCAGTGAATGGTGAGGATATGGGAGATGAAATATAAATGTGGGAAAATGTGTGGTCATCCATCTTAAATGAATTTATTTTTAAATTAAATAATCAAAGAATGAAAGGCATGGTGTTCAAAGTCATAGAGTAGATACTACACAGAAACACACCCTTCAGTCCACTACATCCATGCTAACAATTATGCCTATGTAATATTTGGTACATTTGCCCATAGTAGGTATTTTTTCCTTGCCTAGTCAGGTGCTTGTTAAAATACCTGTTAAACATAGTGATTGTATCTGTTTCCACTGCCACAGCTGACAATACAGTCCAAATATCAATCTCCAAATATTTTCCCAGATTACATCCGTCTGAAGAAGAGTCACAATCAGCAATGTAATTTATTTATTCCCTCCACAGATGCTGCCTGATCTGCTGAGTTCCTCCAGCATTTCTCCAGGGTAGCACAGTGGTGCAGCAAAAGAGCCGTTGAGCGCCAGGGATCTGGATCCTGACTACATGTGCTGTCCGTGCAAAGTTTCTACGTTCTCTCTGTGACCGCATGGGTTTTCTCTGGGTGCTCAGTTTTGCTCCCACATTCTAAAGAAATTTAAAGACGATCAGGTTTATAGGTTAATTGGCAACAGAGCAAAATGGAGATTGATCAATTTTGAGATATTAAGGGAATCAAGGTTACTCTTCCCAGCTGACTCATCTGCCAATCAACCCCTCCTCACCTGGATCCACCTATCAGCCACCAGGTCTTGCCCCACCCTTTCCCTTCACCTCTATCTACAAACACTCTCTCCTCGCCTCTAAGAACTGAAAAAGAGTCCCAACTGATGAAGAATATCTGTCACATGACATGCCGAGTTCCTCCATAAGTTTGCTTTTTGCTCAAGATACCAGCATCTGCAGTCGTGTGTCAACATGATGCTGCTGCCTCACTGTTACAGCAACCAAGGTTCAATCACAACCTCTGGCGATGTTGGTGTGGAGTTAGCACGTTTTTCTTTTGACTGCATGCGTTTCCCCTGGGGCATTCAGATTTCTCTCCCAAAGGTAAGGAACGCGAAACGGGGTGGAGCTGATGGGGATGTGAGAGAGAATAGGTTACAGGAAGTAACTGAACAGTTCAACATCACCCTTATTCATCTGGTTGAATTTGACCTCACATTGAAAATTTCTTGTTTAGTTCCACTAGTTTCTCCAAATAAAAGATGGGAAGTTGTAAAGGTCCAAACTACACCTGTCAACTTGTGGAAGATAGGAAAACTGTTTAGTTTCAAGCCTTCACAGGCCCTTTTCTTCACCACATTTTACAATATATTGAAGACAAGAATAAATTTTGTTTCCAATTTTACTCTGGAGCCCTTCACCACTTTTATGTTGGTGCTGCTTTCTGCTGACAAACAGTACTCAAATGCTTCATCACCTTTGCTACCAATTTCCACCCTATTCTCACTTTTACATGGACTCACTTTCAATTTGGACTCTTTCTTTCCCTTTCTTAACTTCTGAATCTTGCAGGATAGGCGAGTGACTAAAGACTCACAGAATCATCATGAATCATCCCATCCTGCTCTCTGTAAGGACTCCTATTCACATTCCCAGTTTTTCTGGCTTGTTTAGGTCTGTTCTTGTGACGGCCCCTGGTGGGCCACGCACTGTACATAACCTTCGGCTCTGGGGGGGGTCACGTGTCCTGGTGACGAGAGGTAGGGGTCACGTAGTGGTCATGGGTGCCCCTGGTGTTTATTTAAGGTGATAATAACTCTGGAACTCTCTGCCACAGAGGGTAGTTAGATGTGGCCCTTGTGGCTAAAGGGATCAGGGGGTATGGAGAGAAGGCAGGTACAGGATACTGAGTTGGATGATCAGCCATGACCATATTGGATGGCGGTGCAGGCTGAAAGGGCCGAATGGCCTACTCCTGCACCTAGTTTCTATAATCACGCATGCACTGTGTGTGGGTTAGGAGACGTAGTAGCAATAAAGAATTTTGTGTTTGGACAAACTTTGCGTCCTGTCTCGTTCTTTGACGGACAACTCTGTGTCCGCTACATTCTGATAGTACTTTTCACTCAAGTGGCTTCAACTCCACCATATCTGACGGGCTCACAACTGCATCTTGCAGCATCTTCTGCACTTTTGGCACTTTGTTCTCTCTTGACTTCTGTAAAATCCATCTTCTTCAGGATCTCAGTATTCCTCCAGTATTCTCCGGTGGCAGAGTGGGGCAGTGGTAGAGTTGCTGCCTACAGCACTGGAGCCCCGGGTTTGATCTTGACTACGGGTGCTGTATGTACGGTGTTTGTACGTTCTCCCTGTGACCGCATAGGTTTTCTCCAACATTCCAAATACATACAGGTATGTAGTTTAATTGACTTTGGTAAAATTGTCCCTAATTTGAAGAATAGTGTTAGTGGTCGGCGTGGACTCGGTTTGCCGAAGGGACTATTTCCATGCTGTATCTTCAAAGTTTAAAGTAAAGAGTAGCTTCACGCATTCAAATATGACTTGCACCACTAACAATGACATTGCAATTTTCACCTCTCTTTCCTGTTTAGAATTTTATTCAAATCTACTTTCACCGAGCTTTTGGTTATATGCTCAAACTGATAGAGGATGGTAACTAGTTGGTACTAGATGGTAATTAGTTTGCTAACTAATGTTCCTGTGAAATAATTTGGAATTAGTTTTATGCTATAAAAACGCAACGTGTTTGCGACATTACTGCACCATCAAACATTTATATTGGAGACTCTGATGGAACACCTGGGATGCCAGCCAGAACTATTAGCTTAGAACATGCACCAGCTGGGGCTGTTTGTTGGTTTTTTTAATGACGCTGATTCTGCAAGGGACTGTTTATTTTTCCACTAGTATTTAGTAAAAGTGAACTCCCCTCCCGTCATATTGCCAAAAGCAACAGTGGTATCAGTAAACAACTCCGCTCTCCAACTCATGGGTATTTCACCCTCTTATTATAGACATTTAAATCCTTTCCAAATCCTTTTTTGAAATGAATCTCAGTAGAAGTCTGGAGAACATGAAAGCAGCAATGCCTTAAATATGCGGGGATTGGAGGGATAAGGATCAAATATGTGCAGAGGAGACAAGTTAACTTGGCATCATGTTCACATTGTGGACCAAAGGGCATGTTCCTGTGTTGTAATGTTCTATATCTCCGTGAACTGATAATCCATTTCATTGATGGCAGTTAAAAGATAAATATTTGTACCAGCCATTTGGGCAGAGCTCCCTAATTGGCTTCACACAATGCTATGGGTGATTTTACCTTCATCTGAAGAAAAAACAAAATAAGCCTGTTACAGGGAGATTGTTTCAATATGGCATTAGAAAGAATGTTACTGTGGATTTCATACTCAAGTTTCTGCAGTGAGATTTGATTAGAAAAATCCCCTGGAAATTCGTAGAGATGAAAAATAAAATTAGAACAGTTTAATGCTTTCTCACCGTGCTCAATGCCTGCTCCATCCAGCTCTGCTGCTCTTGCTGACTGGGCAGCCTGAAACCTTCTTTACTAACATCTCTTCTGTCACTGTGAATCCCTTGGCCGTCCTCACTAAGTTCCACACTTCCAAACTCTTTCTTACTACTGCCCCCTCCAGCCTGAATCCCAACCACAACCTCATTGGGAAACCCGATGGTGATCCCAAATCTTACCTCAGAGCGACATTCTCCTTCTCCTCCATTTTCATGGGGACCACCTTTCCTTTCTCCTTTTACCACTGCCGTAAACTGACTTCCTTCTCTATCACTCTCACAGGGATAATGACTATCACCTCCTTCTCCCCTAACCTCACAGGCATCTCTCCCACAAGATGTTCCTTCTCCATCAACACCACAGGAACGACAACCACCACCACCTCCTGCTACAACCTCACGGGGACGACCACCACCTCGTGCTTCGGGCTCTCGCTCACTACCACCCCCTCCTTCTCCTTCTGCTGCTGCTCCACACCCCTCACATGAATCTTCTCCTACTCGTACTTCACCTCTTCCCTCTCCTCCACCTCCCAGTGATTCCATTTGGACCAGAAACCGGAAACCCTTACTATCGCCCGGACCGATGCGGGACGTACTTTCCTGTTGAGGACTGTCCCCAACACTAAATACTTGCCCAAATCTGACCCCTTTATTGATTTTTTTAAACATGAGTAAGAAACGACACTCTCAATGTCGTGGTTGATGCTTCATTGTTGATTTACTCCCTTTTGTTGCGTGTAAATGTTGGGAGGCGGAACGTTTGTCGGAGGATGCGGTCATTGGGCATTTGGGGGAATATTATGTTGTGGCGCAGAAAAACCCGGAGCTGGATTTTAAATAATCGCCGAATTTACTCCAGTTCACTCGGTAAATCCCGGTTGAAATTGTTGGGAGCAAATCCACCGATGTTTGTAGATGTAATCTGTAGCCATCAGAACTGCGATACGTACGCACGGCCTGTAATAGAGTCGGATCCGGATCCTCGGTCTGTGTTAAACCCGGAGCGGGGAGCCGGAGCTCGGGAGCGCGGCGCCGGTCACTTCCGCTCCCCCTCACCGCGCAACCCGGCCACAGCCCCGCTCTGGGGTGCAGGATGTTGCACTCGCTTTGGGCCTTCGTCAAGCGGCACCGCGTTAAAGTCCTGTACACCGGAGCCTTGGTGGGAGGTGAGGGGGAGAAATACCGCGGCAGAGGGGGAGAGAGATAGATAGATAGGGATGATGGAGGAAGGGAAGTCCAGGACAAGGGGTCACAGCTTAAGGATAAGGGGGAATCCTTTAAAACCGAGATGAGAAGAACTTTTTTCACACAGAGAGGGTGAATCTCTGGAACTCTCTGCCACAGAGGGTAGTTGAGGCCAGTTCATTGGCTATATTTTAGAGGGAGTTAGATGTGGCCCTTGTGGCTAAGGGGATCAGAGGGTATGGATAGAAGGCAGGTACGGGATACTGAGTTGGATGATCAGCCATGATCATATTGAATGGCGGTGCAGGCTCGAAGGGTCGAATGGCCTACTCCTGCACCTAATTTCTTTGTTTCTATGGAGGGAGAGTGAGTGGGATTGGGGAGTGAGTGGAATGGGGAGATAGAGAGAGTAGAATGGGGAAACAGAGTGGGTTAGAGAGAGAGTGGGGGATGGGGAGAGAGACTGGGATGGGGAGACGGATTGGACGAGAGATATTGTATAGGGAGAGAGTGGGATGGGGAGAGAATGGGATAGGGGAGAGAGTGGGATGGGGAGATAAAGTGTGGGATGAGGAGAGAGAGTGGGTGGGATGGGGAAGAGATAGTGGGTGGGATGGGGAAGAGATAGTGGGTGGGATGCGGACAGAGGGTGTGGGATGGGGAGAGTTAGTGGGAAGGGGGAGAGGGTACTATAGGGAAGGGAAGAGAGAGTGGGGCGGTAGGGGGAGAGAGTGTGAGTGGTGGGAAAGGGAGGAAAGTGACAAGCCTTTTCGGGCACTTAAGAAAATAAACATATTGATGCACTTGCTTGATCATTGCAACCATGTGAATGGACCAGGTTAGGGTATTGTAGGGTACAGATGCTTAAAAGCCTGAAACTCAACCATCTCTACAGCAGCTCTGTTGATGAGGAAGGGGTTGTGTTCACCTCCTCGCTACCTTAGATCATCAACCAACCTTTCGTCTTTGACCTGGCTAAGACATTATTCCATCCACCACTCACAGGCAAACATTAAACACCCCTCTGCCATGGCATCTGGAAATTCTGCTATGTAAAACAGCACTGAGACCTAGATTGATATTTCAGATCGGATGTTGCATGCAGTCAAGCTGGAGTAGCAGAGAAGTAAATGTCAAATAACATTTGAACACATGCAGGCAGAAGGGATTTGTTTAATTTGGCAGCATGTTTGACACACAAATTATGGGCTGAGGAACCTTTTTCTGTGCTGTACAGTTCTATGTTCAAATTAATAAAGTGATGAAATTCTCTTTTTAATGCAGAATAGGAGTTTCAAAAGCAGAATTAGTGAATTTCTATCAAGATGCAAACAAAGATGCACATCAGAAATGTGATCATTGTTGAAATTTGATTGACTTCAAAGGTTTGGAAGCGTCTTTTGGGAAAAGTCAAATACTTTATATTGTTTTCATGTCAGATTTATAAATCCTAATTAACAAGCTTTGTTTCACTCCCAGGAGTGTACCTATTGGGGAAATATGCACAGAAAAAGATTCGGGATCTTCAAGAACGAGAAGCAGCTGAGTACATTGCACAGGCAAGGCGTCAGTACCATTTTGAGAGTAACCAGCGAACCTGCAACATGACAGGTAAAAGTTTCTCTTATCCATGTTGTGCAGTTCTTTCTTGCAGCCTGAAGGAATATAAAATGAATGAGTGCTTCAGAGTGCCTGCTGTATCTGTGAAACCAGCGTGGCAACATAGAGAGTCAATTTTGCAGGTACACTTGCTGCCAGGAGTATAAAAAAGCTGAAGTTTGCATTCAGATAATGTCAACTAAATATGTAGGTTGTTGACCATTGGCTGTGCTGGGAGACCGGGGACTTTTGCCAATAACTGGAGTTAGCGTAGACCACTCGCCTAAAGATGCAATGCAGGATGGCTGTGGAGTGATTTCCAACTGGTTTGTCCCAACCATCTAGGAAATGGCCACCTTTTACATGGAGAGGTAACCCATTACCACTTGATCTGCCAAATCCCAATACAGTCATAGAGTTGAACAACAGTGATAGAGGCCCTTCGGTTCACCTTCTTTATGCTGTCTAATGGAGTGTTGTGTTTCATAACTGCAACTTACCATCCACATTTTTAAGAGCAATTAGGAATGTTCAAACAATGCACGTGATTCCTCTTCTGTATCCACCCAATAAATGAATTATTGGGGAGGGGGAAAAGCCCCTTAACTTTCATCTTGGCTGATAATGTGCCAATAGGTTAAAAACATAAGATCGAATGGCGTAGCGGCATGACCTTTTTAATTGTTGTAGACATTACCGAAACTTATTATCCCGTAGGATTCAATGATAAATCGCAGTCTATGCCCATCGCTTTTGACTTGGGTCAACCAACATTTTGAAGACATGTAGAGAAACATACCAACAGGGTGGGAAAGCTTTGTCATGATAATTAAGGTGACTGGCACTTCATACTTAATTGTCTTTGCTTTAACAGTGCTCTCAATGCTGCCGAATTTGAGAGAAGCAATCATGCAACAGCTTAATTCAGAAAGTCTCACAAGTCTGCTAAAAAACAGGTAATATAGAAAGAGGAAAACCTTTTCCATGGTTGTTGTGACATAGCAATAATGGAACACTTGTGTATGTGGAGAATTTCTGAGCCAGTACAATGTACTGATCAGATCTGGGCTGGCTGAGCGGCATGGTGGCGCAGCGGTAGAGTTGCTGCCTTACAGCGCCAGTGATCTGGGTTTGATCCTGACTACGGGTGCTGTCTGTACAGAGTTTGTACGTTCTTTCCGTGACCCCGCGGGGTTTCTCCCGGACCTTCGGTTCCCTCCCACACTCCAAATACGTACATGTTTGTCGGTTAATTGGCTTAGGTAAAAATTGAATATGGTCCTTAGTATGTGGAATAATGTTAGCTTACTGGGATTGCTGGTCAGCATGGACTCGGTAGGCCGAAGGGCCTGTTTCCACACTGTATCTCTAATCTAGACTATAATTCTAGTTTCTGTTTTTGTAAAATCAATTGGCAAGCATTGCAGAAGTGGTGAGGGTGGTAAAAAAAAAAAAAAAAGCAACAGGATGGATCCTAGGAGTAAAGGTGAATAACAAAAATATGTATTCTGTACAGTTGAAAGAAAAGGGAATGGAGACCTAGGATACCTGGTGGGAAGTGGCTGAAGCTGAGCACAAACCTTGGCATCAAGTGATTTCCTGAAATAGCCTATTTTATTGCAGACGGTTTAAATAAAAGCAGTTTAACGGAAAACCAAATTATGTCTATGACTATGAAATACTAATCTGGCTAGATTATGCTAATTTAGAATATTGCTTCAAGATATACATGGACAAGCATTGAACAGGACACCTAAATGTAAATGTAAACTTATGAAAAATACGTTTAAGCAAAGGTGAAGTCACAAGGAACTGTAGATACTGGTGTACTAAACAAGGCACAAAGTGCTTGAGTAACTCAGCGAGATCAGTCAGAGATTAGTCTGAAGAAGGGCCCCCGCCTAAAATGTCATCTATCCATGTTCTCCAAAGATGCTGACTGACCTGCTGAGTTATTCCAGACGCCTTGTGTCTTTTCAAGCAAAGGGGAACTAATATCTGCAATGATTAGTGAAGGAAAGTCATGGACACTGGGCTGAGAGTGTTGAAATGAAATAAGGTGATGGCTTTTCCTTGCACTCAAAGATATTCTGAAGAACAAGTTACACTTGACACTATAATGAAGAGCAACTTATTTTGACTTACTAACTGATTGCATCTCTCTAAATGTGGTGGCGTGCTAGGATACCCTAACCTCACTTAACTGAGTTGATGTAAAGGAGGACAAAGACATCAGGAACTGCAGACGTTGGAATCTTGCGCAAAACACTGTCATAGTGCAGTGGCAGTGGCTATGTATTATTACGTGTAGGAAGAAATTGCAGATGCTGGTTTATACCAAAGATAGACACAATATGCAGGGGTACCTCAGCCAGTCACTGCAGCATTTTGTGTCTATCTATGCATTATTACTTGCAGTTTGTGTAGATTCAGCCTGCTTAAAACAGGCTCATTGTCTGCCTGATCATCACAGTCACTACCAAAAGTCCAACTTCTAAACACGTTCCCCCATTACCAGTAACTCGCCAAATAAAATCACAGAGAGGAGATGTGCAGCAGGGTCACCCTGGTGACAAATATTTATCTCTCCACCATAAACGTGAAAGCAAATTGTCGATCTCATTCATCATTGTAGGAGCTTGCTTGTACAAATTGACAGCCACGATTCCTACATTATGAGAGTGTATACACTGACTATTTAACTGGGTAGCACTAGTTTGACATATCTTAAGATAGTGAAAGGCTCTGAAAAATTATAATCTTGCATATATTTTACCAATCAGTTTTGTTTTTCTGCCTCTTTTGCAGACCCGCTAACAAGTTGGAGATCTGGGAGGATCTCAGGATAATAAGTAAGCTTTGTTTCTGTTCTGCAATGCTTTAGGGTATATTGGGTGATTTTATGTGGTAACATGAATGAGAATGATTGTTAAGGATGTGTTGTAACAAATTCTCATAGACCATCTGCAAATATGCATGCACTGTCTCCACTTATCTCTCACCCCTCTCCCCCCCCCCTTTATTAATTCCACTAATCATGGTCAATAAACCCCAGCAAATTAGTTAAATGTGATTTTCCTAGCATAAATCCACGTTGACTGGTCAGTTCTATTCATTTCAAGGTAATCTGTTATTACATTTTTTATTTATTATATTCCATTCTATGACTGATGTTGGGCTAACTGGTTGGTAGTTTCCTGTTTATTTGCTCTCCTTCCTTAAAATAGTGGGGTCACATTTGTTGCCAACTAATTCACAGGAGCAGTTCCAAAATCCATAACATTTTAGAAGATAACTAGAGTTTTGACTCTCTTTCAAAGTTTTGTAATGTAGCTAATCATGTTCTGATGTTTTACCAGGTGTCAGGCTTTCCAACGTCATTAAGTAGTAGTGTTTTAATTGATTACTTTCCTTTGTCCTCTGTGAATAGTTACACAAAGTAATTGTTTTGATTCCTCTGCCATTTCCTTTTTCCCCATTAAATACTCTTGTTTTTGTAAGGGATAGCATACAGTATGGAAACCGGCCTTTCGGTTCAACTTGTCCATGCAGACTAGTGGGCACCCTTCAGTATTCATTCCATCACTCACTACATGGTCCAGCACCTTCAATGCCAGGGCTATCCAAGTGTTCATCTGGACACTCCTTGCATACTGTCAGTGATCCAGCTTCAATCACTTTCACAGGCAGGACGTTCCAGCTACTTAACACTTTCTGTGTGAAGAAGGTCTCCTTCATTTCAACTGAAACTCTCTTCACCATTATTCTAAACCTCTGTCCTCCAGCTTTACCTATCTCTGATGTGGGCCAAAATGTAACCCTCATCATTTTACACACCCCTCTAAACCACCTCCACTCTATGAAGAACTGACCCAGCTTTTCCATTTCCTACTCATAACTGAACTGCTCCATCTCAGGCAACAGCCTGGTGAATTTCCTTTTCACCATCTCCAGTGCTATCGCATCCATCCTATAGCATGGTAACCAGAACTGCACCAAGGCTTTATAAAATTAGAAACAGTCTGAAGATTGGTCCCAACCCAAAATATCACCTATCCACGTTTAGTTTAATTTAGAGATACAGCGCGGAAACAGACCTTCGGCCAGCAATCCCCACACATTAACACTATCATACACACTGGGGCAACTTTACACATACCAAGCCAATTAACCTCCAAATCTGTATGTCTTTGGAGTGTGGGAGGAAACTGAAGATCTCAGAGAAAACCCACGCGGCCATGGGGAGAACATACAAACTCCGTACAGACAGCGCCCGTAGTTGGGATCGATCCCTGGACTCTGGTGCTGCAAGCGCTGTAAGGCAGCAACTTTATTGCTGCGCCACCGTGCCGTATCAGATTCTCCAGAGATGCTGCTTGACCCGCTGAGCTACTCCAGGTTCCTTAGATTGCCATTGGTCTATGTCCTAG
Organism: Leucoraja erinaceus; assembly: GCF_028641065.1. Lineage (NCBI taxonomy): Eukaryota > Metazoa > Chordata > Chondrichthyes > Rajiformes > Rajidae > Leucoraja > Leucoraja erinaceus. The sequence goes on along the minus strand of NC_073384.1, from coordinate 20,006,577 downwards.
CGGTATCCTGGATTAAGCTTCACCTGTCCTTTTTCAACCCCATTTCAAAATCACATTGATATCTCTTCACAGCCAAAGACAACATTCCACTCTATCAACAACTGCACAAATCTGTGCAATATCATCCACAAACATACTGATTTTGCCTACCACGCCCACATCCAAGTCATTTATGTACTTTACAAACAGCAGGGGTCCCAGTACTAATCCTTGTGGGGCACCACAGGTCACAGGCAATCAATTGCAAAAACAACCCTTTACCATCATCCTTTGCAAGCCAATTTTGGATCCAATTTGCTAACTTACCCTGGATACCATTTGCGCTAGACTCCCATGTGAGATCTTGTCAAAGGGATCCACATTTTCTCACGCTGACTTTCCCCTTTAAAGTGTCTATGGAAGCTCTCACAATTTGTTTTTTTATTTGTCTTGCCAGGCTACCTTCATCTTTGACCTGAAATGTCCCCTCTATTTATCTTTTCACAGAGGCTCTGTGACTTGCTCAATGTTTACACTATTTTCTGTTTGTGTAGCTCTAATTTTCCGTCTTGCCATTTTGATCTTTTTTTTTTGCTGAGTTCTAAAATGTTCCAGATCGTCAGGCCTACTGCTGTTTGTAGCAGCATTTTGTGTTTATTTGGTTTCATTTTAGCTTTAATTTCACTATTATTATTATTATTATTATTCACTATTACTGCTGAAAAATCCAACTATTTTTCTAAAGTTGTTGGTGAAGGGATTTTATCGACTTGAGGCTTTTTGCAATTCCGGACCCACTGTGTTTGTCCATTAATTGCCCAGGGATGGACAAAACACTCATGCTTTACATGTTTCAATAATTTTTTTTTAAAGAATGCTTTAACAATTTGAGCTGTGGGTTTTTTGGGGGGAAGCTGATTGTGCAAATTGAGTCGGCTCATGAGGCTACATTACCACATACTCGTGAACTGATTCTGCCTTCACAGACTCAGAGCCTTGGTTACTGCTGCCCTAAGATACCAATTTTTCGGTTTCCGGAACACCGGATAAAAGGTTGTGCACCAATTATGTCATGGTAAAGTTGCCCTTGAACTGATATTCTAATAGTTCAGTGCTGTATAGTTCCCCATTCTTGGCTCTGATACTCAGCCCTTTTTATCTTCTCTGTTTCTTGTTCATTCACCCACTGCCCCTTCTTTTCCCGAGGTTTCAGTCGGAGCATCGTAGCTGTGTACAGTACTTGCATGCTGGTTGTCCTCTTAAGAGTCCAACTGAATATAATTGGAGGGTACATCTACCTGGACAACGCAGCAGTTGGCAAGAATGGCACGGTAAGTTGCTGAGAGAAACTGCAGAGCAACTTTTTTTTTAAATAAAGCAAACATGGATAACAGTGACCTACAACAAATAGAAAATACCTACAGTACACAGCAGATCCCAAAAGGGGCTAAATAGGCTAGCTACAACTTGCATTTACCATAATGAACTGATTCTAGCCACTTCACAGCAGTGTTGTTTGAAATGTATTCACTTGAGATGTGAGCAAGGTAAGTGTCCAAAAGCTTTGTTAAAGAGAGTGGTCTTTTAAGGATTGTAAGGGCAGAGGAGTCATTTAAGGAGGGAGTTGAAGATCTTGGGACCGTGACACTGGAAGGCAAGTGCTTTAATTGTGGGATGATGAATTTGAGAGGACAGCATTACTGTCATAAGTGCTGAGATCCTCAGAGGGTCGTGGAATATGTGGGGGGAAAAAGCCCGGAAGAATTTAAAACGAGTATGAGAATGTTTACCTTTATCATGTTGGATCATGACATTTTGTGGAAGGTTTCAATGGACAGTCTGAATGCAGAAAATGGTGTTGCAATTTTAATGGGCTTGATGTGTATTTCCAGCATTTTGTGTTGCTTTGCAGTAATGATGGACGCTGATTGTTTGCACTTGAGGCCAGCATTTCACCCATGTTTAGGTATTGGTGCATAATACACTAAGAGCCTGTACAAAAATAAGTCCTTCTATAACAACTTTCTTTTTTGTAGCATCAGGAATGACTGTATGATAGACCTGCTTCTGAGTATTAATGATGTTTCAGATGTACAACTCGTGCAGTACATCAATATTGCCATAAGGTGGCATCAGAACCCAGAGGATGGTAGACACATGTCATGCACCATACAAGTAGAGGTTCAGAAACAGAGCACAGACAAAATGTTGGAGCAGATCAGGCAGCATCTATGGAAGAAAATGGACAGATTGCTTTTCGGATTGGGATCTTTCTACAGATTTAGCTGAATATTCCAGTTTCTGCACATTCTTGTTTCTCCAAGATTAAAAATATTATTTCCTGTGTTCCCCTCTGTATTGCAACGGTTGTAAGTGGCACTTACATTTCTTAACCTCGGAGCCGAGCATTCACAATCCAAACCAAAACTTGATTAGGAATCCACAATACATTCAAACCTAGCCCTGACTAGTCAAACATGCAAGCCCAGACTACTATAGTTTTATGTACTTTAGACATACAGCGCAGAAACAGGCCCTTCGGCCCTCCGAGTCCGTACCAATCAGCGATCCCAGTACACTAGCGTTATCCTAAACACGAGGGACAATTTACAATTTTTACCGAAACCATTCAACCTACCATACTGCATACTGCAAATAGTTAACAGCTCTCGTCAATCAGGCAATTTCCCAAAAGCCTTGAAAACTGCAGTTATTAAACCTCTTTTAAAAAAAGCAGAACCTAGATGCCTCTTATTAACAACTATAGACCAATATCTAACCTATCTTTCATAAGTAAAATCATTGAGAAAGTTGTCCTCCGGCAACTTAATCACTTCCTGGCTTCAACTGGCTGCTACGGCAACTTCCAGTCAGGATTTCGACCTCTTCATAGCACCGAGACCGCCCTTATTAAAGTTGTAAATTACATCCGTCTTAACACAGACTCTGACAAAGTTTCAATATTAATGCTATTAGACCTCAGTGCTGCATTCGACACTGTTGATCACTCAATACTTTTGGACAGATTGGAAAAATGGGTGGGGCTTTCAGGCACAGTCTTAAGTTGGTTCAGGTCATATCTACAAGATAGGAACTATTTTGTTTCCATTGGCGACTTTGTATCAGAACCAACCAACGTGACGTGTGGAGTCCCGCAAGGTTCGATCTTAGGGCCCTCTTTATTCAACATGTACATGCTCCCACTAGGGCAAATCATGCGAAATAATAATATTGACCACCACTGCTATGCAGATGACATTCAAATCTATGTAGCGCTATCACCAAATGACTATCGCCCCATAGATCTGCTGTGCCAGTGCATTGAGCAAGTCAAAGACTGGATGTGCCAAAATTTCCTCCAACTAAATAAGGACAAAACGGAGATAATTGTTTTTGGTGCTAAAAAAGAAAGGCTTAAAGTAACCCAACGCCTTCACTCTCTGTCCCTGAAAACTTCTAACAAAGCCAGAAATCTTGGGGTTATTATGGATTCAGATTTACATTTCGACAGTCACATCAAATCAGTAACAAAATCGGCCTACTATCACCTCAAAAACGTAGCAAGATTAAGAGGACTCATGTCAGCTCAAGACTTAGAAAAACTTGTACATGCCTTTATTACTAGTAGGCTAGATTATTGTAACGGTCTCCTTGCAGGTCTTCCGAAAAAAACTGTCAGGCAGCTACAGCTTGTTCAGAACGCTGTTGCTAGAGTTCTAACAAAGACCAAAAAATTTGAACACATTACACCAATTCTTAAATCCTTACATTGGCTCCCTGTATGTCAGAGAATTGATTTCAAAATCCTGCTGCTCACCTATAAATCACTACATGGTTTTGGACCAAAGTATATCACTGACATGCTTCCACTATATAAGCCTTCTAGACCGCTAAGATCTTCTGAAACCAATCTGTTAGTGATTCCCAGAGTAAATACAAAACATGGGGAAGCAGGATTTAGTTACTATGCAACAAATAGCTGGAATAAACTTCCTGAAGATTTAAGACTTGCCTCAACTTTGACCACTTTTAAAACAAGACTGAAAACTTTTATGTTTACTTTAGCTTTCATCTAAATCTTAACTACATTGCACTTTTAACTTTTGCACTTTTTATAATGCATTTTTAATTTTGCTTTTCTTTTCTTTTAATTCTTCTATTTTATTTCATTTTATTATTACATTTTATTGTATGACTTGTTTTTATGTGAAGCACTTTGAGTCTGCCTCGTGTATGAAATGTGCTATATAAATAAAGTTGCCTTGCCTTGCCAGAAAAACCTGTACGTCTTTGAAGTGTGGTCATTGGGAGAGCATATAAATTTTGTACAGACGCACCTATAGTCAGGATCAAACATGGGTCTGGCAGCAAATCTCCTGCTGCGCCACCATGCTGCCCATTGTTGAACTTGCAAGGACATCTCATAATATCCCAGGCATAGCGAGATGAAGATAGACTTACATTGAAAACGTTGCTTGCATGATATTACAGAATATCGGAAAGCTCTGTAGGGCCGGCATTGTGGTGCAGCTGTTGGAGCCGCTACCTTATACACCTGTGCGGCCTTGGTGGTTCTCCCTGTGACCGCGTGGCTTTTCCTGAGTGCTTCAGTTTCCACTTCCACTTCTCACATCCCAAGCACATAGAAACATAGAAAATAGGTGCAGGAGTAGGCCATTCGTCCATTCGAGCCAGCACCGCCATTCAATATGATCATGGCTGATCATCTAAATTCAGTACCCCGTTCTGGCTTTTTCCCAATATCCCTGATTCCGTTAGCCCTAAGAGCTAAATCTAATTCTCAAGAAGGAACTGCAGATGCTGGAAAATTGAAGGTAGACAAAAGTGCTGGAGAAACTCAGCGGGTGCGGCAGCATCTATGGAGCGAAGGAAATAGGCAACGTTTCGGGACGTAACCCTTCTTCAGACATTCCGGTCCGAAACGTTGCTATTTCCATCGCTCCATAGATGCTGCTGCACCCGCTGAGTTTCTCCAGCACTTTGGTCTACATCTAATTCTCTCTTGAAATACATAATAATTTATCACCAGTGAAGTACAATCTGGAGGAAATTGAAGTAAATGTAGGGAGAGTAAAAAAATGGGATTAACATAGGATTAGTGTAAATAAATGCTTGTTGATAAGGCATGGACTTGTTGGGTCGAAGGGGCAGTTTTCATGCTGCATGACTGAGCTAGCTCTCATGGGTGACAATGACCAAGTAATCCTTTTTATAGTTAACTACTGAGGGATGTATGCTGTCCAGGACCCCAGAGGAAGCTCTGCGCTCAGTTACTAAATAATTCTGTGGGATTTTTTGCATCTCTGTCGGGGAGTAGAAAGGTACATCAGTTTCACATCTCTTCTGAACCACAGCAAAATGCCATTTTGCCGTCAAGTCTCTGAGGACTCCTTGAACTGATAATCTTCTGATTTGCAGACAAGACATGTTATTAGAAGAAATGAGGAACTACTCAGTCACAGCTAACACAGACTGCCCCCAAAACAGTTTGTTCATCCTGCGTGATGTTCTAGCTATGTGCCCATTGAACAGCACTTAACATGAATCTCTGAGGTGATTGATTGTACCTGGAGCAAGAAGGATATCCCTTCAAGGTGTTCTGACTTGTTCTAGCAGTGTAAATAGAACTATCACTCTGGCCTGTTGGCAGTCACTGTTACTGTTGTCGCTCACTTTGTCTCTTGTGTTGTAGACACCATTAGCACCTCCTGACGTGCAGCAACAGTACCTGTCCAGTATAGAGCACCTACTTGGAGATGGTAAGCATAATTGTTATTTTTGTCGTGCACAAAGCCTCCTTTATACCTTCAAGTACTAACCAAGATACAATGTCTGACACATTTCACGAGTACACAAAGGTTCACTGTTCACCATCGGCTTTGGATAAAGATGCCCACAAATATACATCAGGCTCTGAGACATTAATTCACTCTAAACAGGACTGAATTCAATGCTCAGATGTTTAATAACAACACAGGGAACAGGTTGGTTGATCAGCTAGATTGGCAGATTCTCACACAGCAAAACTGGCGGTGACCCACTCTGCTCATCCAGTAGTTTTTTTGTTTTTTTTGCTGTAATTATCAGTGGCATTTGAGTCATTGCACTGACAGTAAAATAAAAATTGGAATTTATCAAAGGCATTAAATGAGAAGCTGGAATGTAAATGTTAAAAGCAAGTCTGAGGAAATCTAACATTGTTCAGAATGGGAAAGGTTATCACAGTAATTCTAACTCCATATGCAAATTAAAGTTCATTTACGGCTTATCAAACCAGCTTTAGAATTGTCGTTGGCTTTCCGGCAAGAGTCGTTCCCACTAAAAATGTCTCTGAAAACAAAAACAGTGTAGCCTGCAGAGCAGCAAATTGCCACCAGCACCAGCTTCTCTGCGTCATTGCAACCAGACCAAATGGATGTCAATATTGCAGTGTGATTTATTACCTTGTGGCGTTACTCTGTGGTCATCACATCATCAGGATGATCATGGAAAAGGATGGATGCCATTCGTTACTGGAATCTCCTGGATTAAATAGCTGGCAGCAAGCCGAGAGTTCAGAATTGGATAAGGAACAGTGGCATTGTGGTTACGTTACTGAAGGAATTAATTTAATTCCCCCATAGTGGATGAGGAATAGAAAAGCGCATTATTATTTATGCTAATCATGACCTCACTGGGTTGCCATTAAAACGTCATCTGAATTACTGATGTCCTACCTTGTCTTGACTCTGTCTCCAGATCCACCACCAATGTGGTATCTCACTACCTGTTAAAATGATCGGGAGTAATTACGGTAGATGGTATCCCCATGAAACAATGAAAACCACATTCCATGAACAAAAAATATATAAAATATCTATAGGAACTCTGCGGGTGAGGCAGCATCTATCGAGAGAAGGAATAGACGACGTTTCGGGTCTCGACCCGAAATGTCACCTATTCCTTCTCTCCATAGATGCCTCACCCGCTGAGTTTCTTCATTTACTCAATGCCTGCCTGAGTTCTGGACCGTTGATCTCGCGACAAGAGTTTGCTCCCACCATGGCAGATGGAGAATTTTAGTTTAATTAAGTAAATTGGGAATTCATAATTACATGAAATTGCCTGAAGATCATGAAAGAGTCATACTTCATTCATGTTTAGTTTGGAGATACAGGCTCTTCGGCCCACCAAGTTCACACTGACCAGCGATCCCTGCACATTAACACTACATTTATATCACCAGGGACACTTTTACATTTATATCAAGCCAATTAACCTACAAACCTGTACATCTTTGGAGTGTGGAAGGAAACTGAAGATCTCGGAGAAAAACCCACACAGGCCACGGGGAGAATGTACAAACTCCATACGTACAGTACCTGTAGACAGGATCGAATCCGGGTCTCTGACTCTATAAGGCATTAGCTCTACTGCTGTGCCATCATGCCGATGTTCTTCAGGGGACTTTGTACTTGCTCAGTCTGATCGATGTACCTACCAATGTGGTTGACTCTTAACTGTCTCCTCTGGCAGTGACGAGGGATAATGCAGCCATTAGCAGAAAAGTACACATCCTGTGAATGAATTTTTATTTAAAGCAAGCTGGCAAGCAGCAGAAGACTCATAATTTGGGACGTGAGAGAGGAAAAATCTTGTGCAGGGACACTGCTTCCTTGTGTTCCTTGCCAGTAATACAAATTTAAGATGATTTGCAAAAGAACCATTGAAGTGAAGAAGATATTTCTTTAATTGAGTCGCTGTCATCACCTGAGTAGTGCATGCAAATTCAGTGAAGGGATTTGATGTTATTTGAAAGAGAAAAGTGCTAAGTTTGTTGGGAAGGAATAGGCTAAACTGGACCAACTGGGTGGTCACTAGTGGTTGACCGATAGTATAGTATAGTATATAGTATAGTATAGATAGTATATAGTATAGATAGTCAGCATGGACTGCCTGGGCCGAAGAGCCTGTTTCCATGCTGTATCTGGCAGCAACTCACGTCATCTGTCCGCTCAAGCCCATTTGAGTTTGTTTAATTGACAGCATCTTTCCACTTTTCATGCTCCAGTGAGTGCAAGGCCTGTTCTCCTCAATCTCTTCACTTCGAGGTCAGAGTCTATATCTTGGTAAGAACAGGCGATGCCTGACTTGAACATTAACCATTGAACAATACAGCACAAGAACATGCCCATCAGTCCATGATGTCTGTCGACCACAAAACCAATTTAAAATAATCCTTATATCCCTGTACATGTTCTATGTCCTTCGATTCATTGTCCATGCCTGTTCATGTATCTGTTATATCTGCTTCTACCACCTCCATGGCAGTGTTTTCCAGGCACCTCCCACGCTGTTTAAAAAAAAAAAAAAGTATTTTAAACTGCATCTTCTGGGTGCAGCGATGGGACTTGAGTGTCATGTGCACAAGGAAAGGAGCCGTTCCCCCAAACAGGAAAGATGTCAAATAATACAGCAGGATTTAGATCAGTTACTGATATGAGAAGAGAAATGGCAGGTGGAATTTAATCCAAACAAGTATGAGGTGTTGTGCTACACTAGTAGAGTTGTAACCAAGGCAGAGGAGATTAACTTTACATATTTGCACAGTCATTGCAGACTGAAGGGCCTGTTCCTGAACTGTGCAGTTCTATATTCTATGAAAGCAACTGGTGCTGGGAGAGCTGCCTCCTGGCTCTAACACTTCACAGCAGCCCGTTTGTTTCTCGCAAACTTCTAATCGCAGTTTTTTTTTTTTGCTTCTTCTTCCACCTAATTCTATTTTAGGTTTGAATGAACTTATAACAGTGGTGAAGAAAGCTGTACAGAATGTGATTGGAAGGTAAATGTCCTGGTCCTGCCACTATTCTGCTTAATTTTCTGACTATTGCTGAATGTAGACTTTTCTGCAATAGCAACTGCATTTGGTTTAACTGCCATGGAAATTATTGGTTGGACACTTCCAGGCTCTGATGCGATTTATTTATTGCGCACATAGCAACTGATACTATTCCCTTTCCTGTTAGCATATTACAACGTAGGTGTGCTACTGTTGTGTGGGAGCGGTCATTCATAGAGGGCTTGGGATGGGGGAAGGTGGGGTGGGGATGCAAAACAGAATCTGAAACCATCAATGTACAAGCACATAGCTCCCTGAAAGTAGCAACACATGTAGATTGAGTGGTAACTAAGGTGTGTAGTATGCTTACCTTCATCAGCCAGGGCATTGAGTATAAGACTCAGGAAATCATGTTGCAGCTTAATAAAACACTGGTTAGACCACATTTGGAGTATTGTATGCAGTTCTGGTTGCCTCCTTACAGGAAGGATGTAGTGGCTTGTTTATCAGGAAGTTGACTGGATTAGAGGGTATTGGTTATTAGGAGAGTGTTTAAGAAGGAACTGCAGATGCTGGAAAATCGAAGGTAGACAAAAGTGCTGGAGAAACTCAGTGGGTGCAGCAGCATCTATGGAGCGATGGAAATGGGCAACGTTTCGGGCCAAAACACTTCTTCAGACTGACGGAGGGTGGGGGGGTGCAGTAAAACCAAATGCAATTGCTATATTAGGAGAGGTTGGACAAACCTGGACTGTTTTTCTCTGAGTGTTGCAAGTTGAAGAAGATCTGAAAGAAGTATTTTAAATTATAGGAGCCATAGACAGTCAAATTTTTTCCCCCAGGTGGAAATTTCAAATACAAGAAGGCATATATTTAAGGTCAGAGGGATAAAGTTTAAAGGAGATGCACGGGGCAAGTATTTTAGACGCAGAGCGGTGGGTGCATGGAATAGAAACATAGAAATTAGGTGCAGGAGTAGGCCATTCGGCCCTTCGAGCCTGCACCGCCATTCAATATGATCATGGCTGATCATCCAACTCAGTATCCCGTACCTGCCTTCTCTCCATACCCTCTGATCCCCTTAACCACAAGGGCCACATATAATTCAACCAGTGTACAATAGTGCTGGAGAATGTGCAGCCAGTGTACAATAGTGGCTTTTAAAAAGCTTTTAGTTAGGTACATGGGATTAGTTTAATTTGACATTGTAGGCCAAAGGGCCGGTAGTTGTGCTGTATTCTTCTATGTTATGTGAAATAGGTTATGGTAATGCTATTCTGGAATTCCACTCAGTTAGGCTCACTACAGAAACCATTGTTGCTGCTCCCAGGCTACGAGCGTTATAGTGTGCACCTTTGGCTTTGCATACCTGCTTGTATTCCACAAAGCTCATCGTTTTAGCAATTGCTTCACAAAAAGCACATCCAGGCAACGGTGGAACAAAGATTTATGAGCATAGTAGCTAAGAAACGTGTGTGGCATTAGAAAGCTTGAGCTGTCTGGGGCTGCAGTGAAGGCTAAAGTTGAGGTAATGCAGGGCTTGGGTGGGTTGGGCTGGAGGGAGGAAGGAGACAGATACCAGGATCTGTGACCATTCACAAATCCTCTCAAGAATTCATAGGTAACATATTGCAGACGGCAGAGAGAACATGAAACAAGCACATGGGGTTTAGGTGAATAGCCTGTAAATTATGTAAAGTGCAACGGAGTTATTACACAAGGGAGAGAACAATACAATATTATGATTGTGCAGAGCTTGAGTATCAGTAACCGATCTTTTTGGTTGAATGTCCTGCTTTTGTGCCGTATTTGCTGTGATCGAGTCGTGTATTTACTGGCTTTGTTGTTCCTATGATGCAGTGTGATTGCTAATGGCCAACCCATTTCTCCACACAGTTTGTCACTGAAACAGAGTGTGTCGCTGCAAGAGCTGGAGAAATATCTGGGTGAGATCCGGGAACAGGTGGAGCATCCCTGCAACTCCAGTGAGTCCGTGATAATCGCAAACAAATCCCCATTGTGTTGGTATTTAATTCCCGATGAGGAAGCCACCTTGACCTCCCAGGTAAGGCTTGATTCTGCAAACAAGTCTGCTTTGCAATTGAGTATCACTTGTGGCACTGATTACACTGAAAAGCATTTCCTTGCCCTCATGCTTTGTCATTGGGCATTACCCTTCCCAACTACCCTGAGCCTTCCGGGGAATCCTTGACCTGTTGCCAATTTCCCAGCACGATGGAAGGAATTCCCTTAGAGTTTAACAGTACGGAAACAGGTGCTTGGAGCCACAGACTGTACCAACTATCAGGCACCTATTTTATTCTCCCCACATTCTTACCAAGATTATAAAACTCACCCACACACCAGGGGCAATTGATGGCAGCCAATTGACCTACCAGCCTGCATGTCTTTAGGATGTGGCTGGAAACTGGAGCACCTGGAGGAAACCACACAGTCACAGGGAGAACATACAAACTGCACTGGATATCAGGATTGAACCTGGTTCTCTGGAGCTGTGTGACAATGGCTTTACCAGCTGGGCCATTGAACACTCACCAGTTGTGAGAAATTTGAATTACTAACCTTGATTAGGCTAAGGATTGCTCTGTTTAACTTGCCATCCAGCACCAGAAAGAAGTGCCCTATGATATAACTAAAAGGTAAAAAACAAACATTGTTTAAGATTTGGCCCACTACACTGGTGTCATCTAAAACTCATAAAACTGAGTTAGAGCAGCATTTGGCTACACAGTTATGGGAGTATTGCATTTGGCCTAGGTATGCCTGGTATTTTGTTGGCTGCAAAATATAGCCAACAATGGACAAATGGAACAAGAACTGTTCCAAACCTATGCTGACACCACTCCCCGACTCTTTCTCTGCTACATTAGTGGCTGCATTGGTGCTGCCTATGTACTGTGGAGAGCATCCCACATAGATGCATCACATCTTGGTGTGGTAACTGCTTTGCTCAAGACAGCAACAATTTACAAAGAGTTGTGAACGCAGACAAATCACACAGACCAACCTCCATCACTGCACTCTCTACCTCTCCCACCTGATCATCTCCACCAGTGCTTTGGGAAAGCAGCCTCCATAGTCAGGTACCACTCACACCCTGGTCATTCTCTTTATTTCTGGTTCCTGCCAGGCAGTCGACTAAATAAAAACTTACAAGCATGTAGCACAAGATTCAAGAAAAGCTTCTTCCTCACTGTTCTCAGACTCTTAAAACGACCCCTCATATTCTAGGAATCAATTCCCAGTCTTCCAGTGTACCTCATTACTGTTTTTGCATTTGTTTTTCATCTGCACTTTATCTGTAACTATATTCTGATATCTGCTTATTTTCTCTATGCACTATCTGATAATACTTGTGTAGTATGATTTGCTTGGATAGCACACTAAACACAATTTTTCACTGTGCACAACACTTCTTTTTCGATCTCTATTTCCATCCAATGAGCCAAATTACCTACTGACATTTACTATAAAGCCATTGATTCCCACAGTTATCTTTATTATGAGCTCCCATCTGGTCTCTTGCAAGTGTGCCATCACTTTCTCACAGATTCTACCTCTCTGTCGTGTCTGCTTCCAAGATGAAGTTGTCTGTTCCAGGACGTCTGCAATATCTTCCTTTTCATAAAATGTTGCTTCCCTTCTACTGTGCCTGATGGAGCCCTCGCTCATGTTCTGCAATTGCCTGGATTTCTGCTCTCAACCCTGCAACCGTAGGAGGCACAACACTGGGCCCAACACCACCTGTTACCAGCATCCAGAGCCCTAAACAGCCCTTCCAGTGGAGATAGGGGCATGCATCTCCTCCAACCTCATCCAGTACTATTGATGCCGCCTACTCTACATTAGTGAGACCAAGCATAGCTAAGCGACTATTTACAGAGTACCTGCGCTCTGTCTGCAATGTCCATTTCGAGCTCTTGACACCCACTTCAACACTCCTTCACATTCCCACACTGATCTGCCTCTCCTCGGCCTTCTCTCAATGATTTTCCCAAATTCTGTTACTCCTCCATGCCTTCAGATTTTAGAGATACAGTGCGGAGATAGAGAACAGGCCCTTTGCACCCCCCCCCCCCCCCCCCCCCCCCCCCCGAGCCAATTAACCTGCACATTTTTGGAATGTGTGAGGAAACCGGAGCACCCAGAGAAATCCTAGGCGATCACGGGAAGAACATACAAAGTCCGTACAGGCAGTATCCATAGTCAAGATCAAACCCAGGTTTCCGGCGCTGTAAGGCAGCAACTCTATCACAGTGCCACAGTATTTACTTTATACCCAGAGCCTTTTGCACTGTCCCAGTCAATATTGGGGAAGTTTAAGTCACTCTGCACCACTGTGCCGCTATCACCTGGTTCCATCTTATCATCTGCCACCCGCTGCCTCCCAACCCTCTTTCTCTTTATACTGACTATGCGTTCTCACTACTCATTCCTGATGCAGGGTCTGTTGACTGTCCCTTTGCCTCCATAGATTCTGTTCAATCAACTGAGTTTGCTCAACAGTTTTTGTTTTTTTTCTCTCTCATTATTTGGAGTTGGTGTGAGCTGAAGAGCGTAGTTTGATGCACAATTTATTACAGGAATTTCTAAATCGTTTTCTTCTTACAGGCTTCTGGTTTGACAGAAAAAGATTTAACCACCCTCAGAATTCTTAATGAAACCAGAGATATGCTGGAAAGGTCTGTATGATAGAACAATGAAAAGAGCTTGACGTTTCTAGTCTTGTTATATTTATATGTGGCTTGAGGGAGTTACTGCATTGGTACAGGATTTGGAGGACCCAACCTGAAAGGTGCTTGAGAAGGGATATTTGTGTTGGCGACGGTAATGAGGAGTTTCACTTGAGTGTTTTTTTTTAATAAAGCGATGGTCTTGTGAGGAATGATTGAACAAGTTATGTTTCTGATGATTCGAGTTTAGAAGAACAAGAAGTGATCTCATTGAATTGTAAAGTTCTGGGTGGGTGTGTTTGACTGGGTTATTATGGTGAGATGGTCTTGTGGAAATGTCAAACTGGGAAATATGCTTTCAGATTGAGTCACCCACGTAAAACATAGACGAGGAGGAATATTTTCTGTGGGGGTTGCAATATTTTGAAATACTGTACTCCAGGGAGCTATGGAGGTTGAGACATGCAAGGCCAAGATAGCTCAAAGTATTTAAGGAAAAAAAGTACTATGAAGAAAAAGAATGAAACCAGAGATAAAGCAAAGAGCAGATCAGCCATGATTTCACTGAGTGGAGGAGTAGATTTGGGAGGACATATGGCCTTGTCTCTGGGCCTGTTGGAGATGGGCAATAAATGCTGGCCTTGACAGTGACAATCGCATTACGGAATTAATTTGAGAGACTAATGCCTTTAACCTAGGGGTTTGGGGGGTGGGGTGGGTGGGGGGTTGCGACACTCCTAGCTGCTTTGCTGGAGCCCAATCAGTCTACATTTGGCAGAGTTCAGATAAGGAGCTGAAAGGCAAAACGTTTGATGAAGGAGATAGATTTTAAGGAGCACCGTGAAGGAGGGTGAGAGATGGAGGGAATTCCAGAGCTTATGGTCTTGACAGCTGGAGGCACTTTGTTAGTGGTGGAATAAATAAATTTGGGGATGATCAAGTGTGGAATTTGCAGATCTCAGAAGGTCATGGTGCTTGTGAAGAGTATTATGTTGGTGTTTAGAGGAGACTTGTAGGGGTAGTGAAACGTTAGACATTCAAGGAATTTGAAAGATGTGAGGATTTTCAAAATGGGACATTTCTTACTCAGAGCCAGGTGTGGGTCTGCTCATACGGGACTGATGTGTAAATGGATCTTTGTGTGTTGTGCATAACCAGCTGCGGTGTATTAGATACCCTCAAGCAATTGGGGTGAAAGAGTAAGTAAACTGAGGGAAGCCTGCCAGGATTGTGTTGGGATAGTTGCCTGTAGAGGTGAAATAACCTTCTACTTTTCTTTCCTTGAAGTGTGTGTTGAGTTGAAATAGAATCACTTCAGCTCAATTGACGAATGCCCTGCCAATTGCTTTGGGCCTGTACCAAGGTGACTAGGAAGTTAGCACGAAAGTTTCTAATCCCATTTAACCTAAATAATTATGTTCTGTTAAATGCACTATGTAATTGGCAGAAAAACGCTTTCTTATAATAGTTTCTGATTTTAATAACATTTTGCATGTAAAGACAAGATTTAACTCTAACTCTATTAATTATCCCATGATAATGGTGGAATAATTAAATTTGGGGATGATCAAGAGAGTAGAATTTGCAGCTCAGAAGAACATGGCATTTGTGAAGAGTATAGTTGGTGTTTGGAGGAGACGTAGGGATTTGGAGGGAACTTTCTCAATTCCACTCCTCAGCGATACTTCTATCTGCTGCATTATCACACTGATTTTTACTGTTTACTGAATAATAATTACCACAATATGTGATTGTTAACTGTCACTTTGTGTAAATGTTACAGCACAGACTTCAGCACAGTTCTAAATTCCTGTTTGAATCGAGGATTTAGCCGATTGCTGGATAATATGGCAGAGTTTTTCAAGCCTATGGAAGAGGCAATGACTCAAAATGGAAAGATCAACAGGTCAGTTTGTCAATCTACAGCATACACCTCATTTGTTGTTAAATATAATTGTGACTAATTCTGCAGAGACACCTCCATTCAAATCCTTTTTGCAAAACAAACGAGCAGTGCTAAATTCTTATCAGTATTATTCTCCATTCTGGGCATCCTTTCCTAAAGGGTTGGAGAAGGCACTGAGATGGTTTGCAGGAGTGTTACTGGAGATGAACAATTGTGTGTAGAAGTTTGTATTGCCCTCCTTTGAGCAGCAAATTTGGGGTTTTTTAAATGAAGTGCCCAAAATCTTGAGGCATTTTGATGGAGTAGAGGTTTCTACTGGCTTCAGAATCAACCAGCGAGTACTGATTTAAGGCCCTGTCCCGCTTTCCCGAGTTATTCACGAATTCTCCCGAGTTTTCCACTTGATTCAAACTCGGAGAATGTCCGTAGCGAGGCCGTAGAAGTCCATAGATATGTTGTAGGGGCTCGTAATGTCAGCCGTAGGTACTCGGGGCATCCGGTAAGTCGGGACGTTTTTTAAGATTGTTGAAAAATGACCACGAGCAAAAAAAAAATAGCCCCGAGTATCTACGGCTGGCTATTACCGTAATTCTCTAAGTGTGAATCAAGGGGAAAACTCGGGAGAATTCTTGAGTAACTCGGGAAAGTGGGACAGGGCCTTAAAAAGGATTGGCAAAGAATCAAAGGGGAGAAGGTGAAGTGTTTACAGTGATTTGCAATGAGCTGGACACAATTTCTGCAAGGCTGTTAGGAGGCATGCACTGCACTTGTTGCACCAAGGTCCATTGTAGCATTGATTTTGCCAGGAGACTGACCTTTTATCTTTCACCTTTTTCCCCAACCATGCAGCTTATCCGATGCTAAACTTCCCCTCGCGAAGATCATCCCCATTATTAATGGGCAGATACATTCGACCTGCAGCGAGACTCCTAGCCATTTTGTTCAGGTGAGAAACAGCTGTTTTTGTGAATTTTCTTTGCTTCTTCAGTCCCTACTGTCTCTTTGCTTTAATAGTTTACCCAGCACAGCTTGCCAGCTTCTCCCCTTCATCTACAAAAGTGAGTTCGGTATTCCGACTGTGCATGCCCAAGTCATAAGTCACTCGAGAAAAACATTCTTGGCAGCTAATGTGCTGTGTGTATACAGACCTGCGTTTCATCCATAGTCAGGACCGAACCAGGTCTCCGGCGCTGTAAGAACTGTTGAATTGCTACTGGAGTTAGCGACACTATTTCTCCCTTCTCCACTAGTCCATGCAGAAATCTCAGGAGTGACAATCTAATGAATCACAGTCCGGTCTCCCTCAGCCTAAGTGTATGGGTTCCATTCTCACACGGGCTGCCCTCCCGGGTTATACAGGGTTATTATACAGGGGCGAGCCCCAGGAGGCAGATTTGTGAGTGGAGTCTCACTACCGTCCCCTCCCGAGTGTCCCATCCCTGTTCGGGGGTGGCCGGAGATGTCCGGTATGACCCTGGACTGACGGGGCACTGGCCCGGAGCAGTGGTGGCCCGAGGCTTACAGCCAGCGCGAAGAAGAAGCGCTAACTCCAGCTCGACTCTGCTCCAACTGAGGAACCCGTTCCCCGATGGGCCGGGGACCATCAGCTGCACCTCTTGCCTTATCCAGTGGCTGTCGGTTAACCCCCTAGGTGCCGGCGAAAGCTGAGCACCAGTCATCAACGGGGATACATACAAAATGCTGCACTAATTCAATGGGTCAGGCAACATCTTTGGAGAAGGATCTCGACCCGAAACGCTACCTATTCCTTTTCTCCAAAGACCATATAATAACCATATAACAATTACAGCACGGAAACAGGCCATCTCGACCCTTCTAGTCCGTGCCGAACACGTATTCTCCCCTAGTCCCATACACCTGCGTTCAGACCATAACCCTCCATTCCTTTCCCGTCCATATAACTATCCAATTTATTTTTAAATGATAAAAATGAACCTGCCTCCACCACCTTCACTGGAAGCTCATTCCACACAGCCACCACTCTCTGAGTAAAGAAGTTCCCCCTCGTGTTACCCCTAAACTTCTGTCCCTTAATTCTCAAGTCATGTCCCCTTGTTTGAATCTTCCCTACTCTCAGTGGGAAAAGCTTATCCACGTCAACTGTCTATCCCTCTCATCATTTTAAAGACCTCTATCAAGTCCCCCCTTAACCTTCTGCGCTCCAAAGAATAAAGCCCTAACTTGTTCAACCTTTCTCTGTAACTTACTTGCTGAAACCCAGGCAACATTCTAGTAAATCTCCTCTGTACTCTCTCTATTTTGTTGACATCCTTCCTATAATTAGGCGACCAAAATTGTACACCATACTCCAAAATTGGCCTCACCAATGCCTTGTACAATTTTAACATTACATCCCAACTTCTCAAAGGCCAGCACACCACAAGCTTCCTTTACCACCCTATCTACATGAGATTCCACTTTCAGGGAACTGTGCACAGTTATTCCCAGATCCCTCTGTTCACCTGCATTATTCAATTCCCTACCATTTACCATGTACGTCCTATTTTGATTTGTCCTGCCAAGATGTAGCACCTCACACTTATCAGCATTAAACTCCATCTGCCGTCTTTCAGCCCACTCTTCCAACTGGCATAAATCTCTCTGTAGACTTTGAATATCTACTTCATTATCCACAACCCCACCTATCTTAGTATCATCTGCATACTTACTAATCCATTTTACCACACCATCATCCAGATCATTGATGTACATGACAAACAACAGTGGACCCAACACAGATCCCTGTGGCACCCCACTAGTCACTGGCCTCCAACCTGACAAACCATCCACCATTACTCTCTGGCATCTCCCATTCAGCCACGGTTGAATCCATCTTGCTACTCCACCATTAATACCCAACCATCTTAACGAACCTTCTGTGATGAACCTTGTCAAAGGCCTTACTGAAGTCCATATATACAACATCCACTGCTTTACCCTCATCAATTTCCCAAGTAACCTCTTCAAAAAATTCCAGAAGATTAGTCAAACATGACCTTCCAGACACAAATCCATGTTGACTGTTCCTAATCAGACCCTGTTTATCCAGATGTTTATATATATATTATCTCTAAGTATCCTTTGCATTAATTTTCCCACCACTGACGTCAAACTAACAGGTCTATAATTGCTAGGTTTACTCTTAGACCCCTTTTTAAACTATGGAACAACATGCGCAGTACGCCAATCCTCCGGCACTATTCCCGTTTCTAATGACATTTGAAATATTTCTGTCATAACCCCTGCTATTTCTACACTAACTTCCCTCAATGTCCTAGGGAATAGCCTGTCCGGACCTGGAGACTTATCCAGTTTTATATTTCTCAAAAGTGTCAGTACTTCCTCTTCTTTGATCCTCATAGTTTCCATAGCTACTCTACTTGTTTCCCTTACCTCACATAATTCAATATCCTTCTCCTTGGTGAATACCGAAGAAAAGAAATTGTTCAATATCTCCCCCATCTCTTTTGGCTCTGCAGATAGCTGTCCACTCTGACTCTCTAATGGACCAACTTTATCCCTCGTTATCCTTTTGCTATTAATATAGCTGTAGAAACATGGGACATGGGGGTATGTTCTGTTTCAGTGTTCTACTCCTCTTCAACATCCTTCTATGCCTTGCCTATTCAAGAGCCTATCGTTCCCCTTACAAGGAGTGATTGCATCTGATTCCAGTCCCCAGCTCCCCACTCCCTGGCAGTAAATTCCACATTATTAAATCTGCAAATCAAATGTTCCCCTATAAAACTCTATAAAACTTTTTTTTGATACCTTTACATCTACACAATCTTTATCTCTTCTAGTTGTATCTACCTGCATCAGGTCATACCTCTGCCTCCTTTGCTCTAGTGAAAAATACCCTAGCACAGCCAATATTTCAACATAACCCAGGCAACATCCTGGTGAATCTCCTTTATACTCTCCCAGCGCAATCACATCTTGCCTATTAGAACTGCAAACATGCGGCCTAACCAGCGTTTTCTAAAGATGAAATATTATATACCAACTTTTAAATTCTATGCCCTGACCTAAGACAGTAAGTATGTCATATGCCTCCTTTACCAACCACCCTATATACCCGTGTGGCCACTTTCAGTGAAGTGTGGACTTGCACCCACAAATCTCTCTGTTCCTTCGCATCCCACATTTATTGTATACTCTACCAAGTGGGACTCGTTGGGTCCCTGTCACACGGGAGGCCTGCTCCCCCAACGCAATATTCTACCACTGACTCATAGCCTGCAACTGCGCTGACGTGGCAAAAACATGTAAAAACGTAGGTTCAATGTGAACGCATCTCACTCTCCTTCAGTTCCCTACTTACCTCCTCCATTATCCTCCCTCTCCCCACCCTCCCCCAGCTCTCCTCTGCTTCCTCCCATCACCCCCTCCCTCCCCTCCTCTCTCTTCCCCCTCCCCTCCTCCATTACCTCACCATCCCTCTTCCTATCCCTATCCTCCATTCCCCCTCATCCCCAGCACTCCCTCCCTCTCCTCTTCACCCTCCCTCCCCCTTCTTCTCACAGTCACTGATGCCTGTCTGTGTCTCTCTGAAGACCTCTCTCTGGATGCTTTCTTGGGCTAAATGGGTGGGTGTGTAAATGCAATGTTGCTGACTGTCTGATTCGACTTGTGTCCAGGATCTGCTGCTGATGGACCAGGTAAAGGACTTTGCTGCCAACATCTATGAAGCATTCAGCTCCCCCCAGCAGCTGGCAATGCGAATCCAGTGAGCAAGTGAGGGGCAATTGAGCCCAACTTCAACTCTTGCTTGTCACGGCACAAATTGTTTGCAGCTCAGATCCTCTCCGTACAGCAGAGGCGTGTGCCTTTCATCAACATTCTGGCTCTAATGGCTGTTTGCCATTGTCTTTTACTGAATCTTACTGGAAACAATCGCATTACTATACCTGTAAATATTTTGTACCAACCTGTTATTTGTATCGGTGTACTGTACATTATAAGCTGTATAGATTGGATCTGGGATTGTGGGGTTATGTATGTTTACTGCAGTATGTGTGTGTGAGCATATATGTTTCAATCTAGATTGGAATGTACTGCTGGGTGGCACCCCTTTGCTCTTATCATTTTGGTTTCTTAATTTTAGAAAATACTTGTTCTAAATTTATTGTACAGCATTAAAGCACTAAGGAAATTTTTAATCTCAATTTTTTTCTGATTCCAATGTATGCAGAGACCAAACAGTGCATGATATGTTGTTAAACTCATGATTACAGTATGTCAGACTAGTTCGCAATTTATCAATTGAAACTAGTAACATTGGTGGAAACAAATAGTTGTATATCCAGGAATTGAAGGTTTATGGGTTACTGGCACATAAGAGGTTTGAGACCATTATAGATCAGCCCTAGTTACTTTGAAGGGTGGAGCAGGCTTGTGTTTTTGAAACACTCCAGTGCAGTTTGTAAGTGATTTCCTAAATCACGTGAAAGAGCCATTTTAATGCGACAAGTAACAAATTACATATTTCGGTCTGCTGACTTCTTGAGGCTAGAGCATGCATGTATTGGGGTCTTGCTAAATCAGAAAATGCACCCCATTTAAAAATAAAATGATTACTACTTTACCTTCCATAGATTAACAGATAAAAGGAGCAAATGTTACCAGAAACTTGAGACACGTGTACCTTCTTCCCGTGTCACCTTGCCCTTCCCCTTTCAGCGCTCACAGCCGTAAAACATTCAGTCTAGTCAGATCATCCATACGGCCACTAGAAGTTCCTGTGATTTGCATCACTGTGATTTTGAAGCTTAAGCCATGTTTCCTTTCATAAGGACTGGTGTGGGGTGCCAGAGTTGTGGCTGGTGCAAACTAGGGAACTAATGTACAGGTTGCATTACTTTTGTTTCTTGTTAGTCATGGGATATCATTGATTGAATCTCTCCCATTGTCATGGGATGCACGAAAAAGTTATAACCACACAGAAGGCAACAGTTTTTCCGGTCGAATTTATGTGGACTCTGCACACAGCAATCCAGTCAATTGCATTCCCAATCCCTAAATATAGAGAATCATACAGCATGGAAATCGGCCCAAATCATTCATGCCAACGCATTTGCCCGAATTTAGTTGATATTCCTCTAAGCCTTTCCAATCCATGTACCTGTCCAAATGTCAATGGAATTTGTGTTTGAAATCATTGATCGTCTTTGCTTCCACCTCTGGGGACTTGCGTCCCGATGGCATTAACATTGAATTCTCCCAATTTTGCTAGCCTCTTGCTGTCTCCTCCCCTTCCTTACCCCTCTAGCTGTCTCCTCCCACCCTCCCATCCGCCCGCCCTCGGGCTCCTCCTCCTCCCCTTTTACTTCCTTCTCCCGCCCCACCCCCCATCAGTCTGAAGAAGGGTTTCGGCAAGAAACGTCGCCTATTTCCTTCGCTCCATAGATGCTGCTGCACCCGCTGAGTTTCTCCAGCAATTTTGTGTACCTTTTTGCTTCCACCTCAACTTGAGGCATGATGAATCACCGTGCAATGAAAGTTCTTCACCACATCCCCTCTGCCCGGCTTCAGCTGAAAAGTCGTGTTTAATTCTGGTCAACACTTCTTTGAAAGGATATGAAGGTGACAGAAAATAATTAAAAGAATACCTCTGTATCTAAGGGATTAGAGTTGTATAATCAGCGATCATTCTAAGACAAGTGCGATTGTCCTGGGTCCGTTCTGTAGGTCTTGAGTTGGCTGAAGAGGCCAATTCTGGAGCAACAGACTTTATTGTAAGGATGTGCTAGTGGTCTATTCCTGTGGTTGGATGCCTGTGCATGACATCTTTCAACATGGGGAGACTGGTGCACAGACAGCCACCACATGGTCCTTGATAGAGACGGACCGAGTCCAAATGCTTGGACTCCATGATGTTTGGGAATCTCACCCTGCTGCAGTCTTCTCTCTTCGTACCCCTTGCGGTACTCCACCTGCTTGCCAGCCACCATACTCCGCCTGTTTCACCGCTGAAGTCATCTTCTTGGCTGCGCGTTATCGGGAACCTTCCTCTCTACCTGCCTGCCACGGGTCACTGGCATGATTTAAATCACAGGATCTTAGGCACATGCAGGTTCCAAAGGCTGCCACTTTGCCGTAGTGGAGAAGAGATACAAGGATAGATTAGACAGGCTGCAACAGTTTTGAGAAAAGAAGGTTGTGGGGAGATTATGAAGTATATGAAATAATGAAGGGTTTGGAGAGTGTGGCAAATTGGACACTGTTCCCTTTGATGGAGAGATTGAGGACTAGAGGTTACCGGTGCAAAATAAAAGGGAATAGAATTAAGAGGGATATAAGGGAAAACTTTATGTTGCACATGGTTGGAATCTGGAATGCACTGCCTCCAGCTGTAGTGGTAGCAGGTTCCATTGTGGCCTTTAAGATGAATTGGATGAATACACTATGACGAAAATGTTCCAAGGCTGCCATCGATAATGCCATGTTCATAGGTCCATTCACAGGAATCCCCAGTTCTCTATTCCTGGTATGTGCCATTAACTTAGTGTTGCCTCTCCCCGTTCCCTTCCACAGAAATGGGATACTCGCACCTATTACATTCGATTTGCCTTTTGGTTGGTCATCTGGTTGGTTGCATTTTGTTGTCTCTGTATTGTACACTGACAATGACAATTAAAATTGAATCTGAATCTGATCCAGCTATCTTTGCTGTGTCTGGCAATAGGAATGTTTAATTCCCTATCAATTGGATGGAGAAATGTTTCCATTAGTAGGGGCTTAAGGAACACAATACAGGTTTAAACTTTTGGACAAATTGTATAAGATGGATGTGGAGACGCCCTTTTTTTTACACGGCGAATAGTTATGAAGTGGAAATCATTGTTGGGGTGGTGGAAACCGAATCAATCAGGGCTTGAAAAAGGAATTGGATAGCCACTTACAGGTACATATTACTGTGGGCTGTAGAGATACTAATTTGGAAGGATATGGGGGGAAAAGCTAGGGAATGAGACTGATGAAGATACTTTATTAACCAGCATAGAATTGAATGGTCTCTTATGTACTCCTGTGATTGTTTAATTCTGGTAGATTGGGGCTTGTTTCTTTAAGATTTCTTTTCTCAAACTCGCAATCTTCTTTTCATCCTCAAAACCTACTTTTGGGTCATCTCTGCAATAGCTCCCTCATGACCTGGTGCCAACTTTTGTTGATTACTTTTAGCGTAGTTTAGAGACACAGCATTTTCTGTCCAATGAGTTCATGCCGAATTACCTGCACGCTATTTCAAAGTTTCGCAATTTTCAGAATCAATTTACCTTCAAACCAGCAAGTCTGGATTGTGGGACGAAGCTGGAGTACCCGGAGGAAACACATGTGGTTACAGGACGAAGACATAAACTCCGTATAGACAGTTCAGGATTGGACACAGGTACGTAGCACTGTAAGTCTGCAACTCTACCACTGCGCAAATGCAGCCGGGAAATGTTGCTTTATTGACGTTGCTATATAATTTGTTGTCATTGTTGACTGAGAGAAGTGATTTAAATAGGTCACTCATTGAGATATCAGAGGTATGCAGTAATGAACAAACATTATCCTTTGTCAAGGAATTTCTCCAAAAAGTATTCACAGTAGCTTAGTGTACATGAATAAATGAACAAAAATGCATTAGGAAACCCAATATAATGAGGCTACATCCTATCACAGCCCATTTTATAAATGGAACAGTGTCCTCTTTAGCTTCAAGTCTAACAGGTTGAGACTGGCACTGTACTGAAATCAATACTCAGAATTTTAGTACCGTTTTAAAAAGAACATTTCAACATATCCCTCCCCGCTACCCCCTCCAACCCTACCGCAGTGCCTCATCCATCTCCATGCGACTAAGAGGAGTTAAAAACAAGATATTTGACAAGTGGTGTAAGAGTTATTGGGGTATAATTTAATCTTGGATAGAATAGTTAGCTAATGTTCCTGTTACTGGATGATCCAAGAATTTGAGAACTTGACTTGAAAATTTGGGGCAAAACATTCAAGAAGAAATAATGTTTTATTTTTCCGATCAGGAGCCAGCATAGACAATGCGCTATAGAGAAGATAGAGTTTTGCATGCACCTACCCTCTTCTGCTGCATTTGGTGGCCTCCTTTACATCGGCAAGATCAAGCTACTGTAGGTCTAAGCAACTGTGCCGCTGAACATTTGCGCTCAGTCTGCCATGGCTCACTGGATTTCCCAGTTGCTAACCATTTTAACTTCCCTCCCCATTTCCATACCAATCTTTCCACCATAGGCCTCTATTGCCAGAGTGAAGCTACAAACAAACTGGTGGAAACCTCATATCCTGCTTGGCAACGTACAAGCCAACAGCATGACCATTGAATTCCCCTACATTAGGTGGCACCTAATCTCTTATATTAGATCCACCCCTCTCTTTCCTGTGGCCCACCCACCCAGGAGGTACCCATTTCTTCCACTATCCTGTCCCTTTCCCCCTATCCTGGTCCCTTCCACCTATATCGCTCCCTCTGGCTTTACATTGTACTCCACCTCTCTCCTTATCTGACAACCTTTTGGCTCATACTCATCTGTAGCTTTTGCCCACCCATCTGCCAAACAATCCTCCCCACCTGTATCCTCCTATCACTTGCCAGCGTTTGTCCCACCCCCATCTCTTTTCCTGCTTTCTCTCCCCTATTACAATCAATCTGAAGAGGAGTTCCAACCCGAATCGCCACCTATCCATTCCCTTCACAGATGCTAGCTGACCTGCTGGGTTCCTCCAACACTTTGAGTTTTAGACAATTTGCTAAATGGCCTTCTTCTGTACTATAGCAATGCTATGATTCTATGGATTTTAATTTTAGTGATAGAAGCATAGAAAACAGGTGCAGGAGTAGGCCATTCGGCCCTTTGAGCCTGCACCTCCATTCAATATGATAATGGCTGATCATCCAACTCAGTATCCTGTACCTGCCTTCTCTCCATACCCCCCTGATCCCTTTAGCCACAAGGGCCACATCTAACTCCGTCTTAAATTTAGCCAATGAACTGGCCTCAACTATCTTCTGTGGCAGAGAATTCCACAGATTCACCACTCTCTGTGAAAAACGTTTTTCTCATCTCGGCCCTAAAAGACTTCCCCCATATCCTTAAACTGTGACCCCTTGTTCTGGACTTCCCCAACATCGGGAACAATCTTCCTGCATCTAACCTGTCCAACCCCTTAAGAATTTTGTACGTTTCTATAAGATCCCCCCTCAATCTTCTAAATTCTAACGAGTACAAGCCGAGTCTATCCAGTCTTTCTTCATATGAAAGTCCTGACATCCCAGGAATCAGTCTGGTGAACCTTTTCTGCACTCCCTCTATGGCAAGAATGTCTTTCCTCAGATTAGGAGACCAAAACTGTACGCAATACTACAGGTGTGGTCTCACCAATACCCTGTACAACTGCAGTAGAACCTCCCTGCTCCTACACTCAAATCCTCTTGCTATGAATGCCAACATACCATTCGCTTTCTTCACTGCCTGCTGCACCTGCATGCCCACTTTCAATGACTGGTGTACCATGACACCCAGGTCTCGTTGCATCTCCCCTTTTCCTAATCTGCCACCATTCTTTGAAGGTGCTATTAGATGCAGGAATTGATGTTGACACATTTAAATTCATTCCACCAGGGCGGCGGCAACATTGGCGGCCAAGGATTTGGACGTTCCAATACACCATATCCTTGCGGCCGCAGGTTGGGAAAATGAAAGGATGTTGCACAAGTATTATCACAAAGAAATTGCAGACCCTGGTGTATTTGGTGGTACTGTTTTGAATTCAGTATTAAATGTCTCTAGAGATTAAAATGGGACACATAATGTTACCATAAAATAAACCATTAATTAATTAAACAAGTATGATGGTTTGCATGTTATTGACTGTTTTTCACTCATAGAGTCAAGCAAAATGCAGTGATACGCCGGATCCCAATCTACGGCCTGAAATCACAGAAGCTTTAAAATCTTCACGTAGTCACTCACGTGACTCCGAAGTAAAATAGTAAGATTAAACGAGAACTTACCAGTTTGAAGTTTGATCTTATTTTATGAGGAGTTACGTCGAGGGACTACGTGCCCTCCGCTCCCACCCTAATAAGATCAAAGGTAAGTTAAGTTTGTATCACGTAGCTTACTATTATGCTTCGGAGTATATCATCTGTGATTTCACACCGCTGCTTTGAAGTTTGACGCGCGTGCCTTCTGGACGGCCTTCTTCACGTAGTCCCTTGACGTAACTCCTCATAAAATAAAGGTCAAACTTAAAACTGGTAAGTTCTCGTTTAATCTCACTATTAACTGCCACTGTAACAAAAACAGAAAGTGTTGGAAACACTCAGCATGTCAGGCGGTCTGAGTGGAGAAAGAAAAGAAGATAATGTGTCAGGTCAAAGACTGTTCATGGGTTTTTAATCCCAATTACAACCTGTGTTGAAGGAGCACAGGGTGATTTCAGAAAATGCACAGCAGCACCAGCATGCTGCATCCATCCCACAAGCAATCAGGAAACACACAAAGGTCCTGGCTCTGTATGTGGATGTAAATGATGTGCATCAACTTCACACTCCCTCAAAAGCGGTAAGATTTAAATCCCCATGCATGCCCCTGAACGAGGAGCCTTTAACATTGAAACCATACCACAGTGCTTCTGTGAAGCCTCACCAACAAATTCAGACTGAATCACATATCAGGTGTTAGAACAAGTGACCATGTCTCACCCGCTGAGTTTCTCCAGCGCTCCATAGAAGTATAGCTGTTTCATATGTGAGGAATATGTGACTCTGATTGACTCTGGTGGAAATACAATCAACTGATATGATGCGATCTGATTTAAGCAATGGTGGAAGAGCCGCTGCCTCACGGCGCCAGAGACTGGGGTTCGATCCTGACCTCAGGCGCTGTCAGTGTGGAATTTGTACGTTCTACCTGTGACCACATGAGTTGCCTCCGAGTGCTCCAGTTTCCTCTCACATCCCCAAAACGTGCGGGGTTGTCGGTTAATTGGCCTCTGAAAAATTATAGGGAGTGGAGGCTAAATTAGGATAACATGGAACTAATATGAATCGGCGATCGATAGCCGACGTGGAATCGGTGGGCCGAAGGGCCTATTGAAGTGTGTTCACCACTATAGTATAGAGCAAGTAATTGCCAACATCACTTCTAATGCGATAAATCGAATCAAAGTATTAAACGTTAAAATTGTATATGGACCCCGAGTCACTGTCCTACATAATTTATTATATGTATATATGTGTGTGTGTGTGTGTGTGTGTGTGTGGGTGGATATTCTTATTTCTAAAGTTGTGGACTTCCGCAGACGGCAGGTTCTGAAATGAGATTATCAACGGAGCACTACAGCGTGCTTATAAACAGCAATACGGGACCTGAGAGCGCAGGGGATACTCGGGGTTGAATAGATGCGCAAAGCGAGAGGGGGTCACACTGTGCCGGATGCAGTGCCACTGAGAGTGCCAGGACCGAGTTTCAAAACCAGAGAGTGAGACAGGTCGCCAGAGAGTGAGACAGGTTGCCAGAGAGAGAGAGACGGCGACAGAGACAGTGAGAGTGGAACGGAGATATAGGGAGATTACCTGAGGGAAAGCTGGTATAGTCCCAGAGAGAGAGAGTGAAAGAACAACTGGAGGAGAGAAAGAGTGACAGGTAGTAGTACTAATGAAACAGTGAAAGAGTGCATGGGCAGAGAACAGTGAGTGAGAGAGATGAAAAATACCAAAGAAATATAAAGGGAATCACATAGAGAGAAAGTCCCAGAGAGAGAGAGAGGTAGCACAGTGTAGAAGACAAGGGGAGAGACTGAGAGAAGGGGAGAGACTGAGGGAGGTAGAGATATAGTACCAGAGAGAGAGTATCTCAGAGAGAATACTAGTGTCCAAGACAAATAAAGAGAGAGCAGAAAGAGATTGTGAGGCAGAGAGATAGAGTGAGAGTGAGAGTGAGAGTGAGAGTGAGAGAGATAGAAAGTGAGAGAGAGAGAGAGAGAGAGAGAGAGAGTACTATATAAAGAACACCTTAGTGTCAGAGGGACAGTTTCAGAGAGAAAGGAGCCAGAAGACGAGAGAGAGAGAGAGAGAGAGAGACTGACTGACTTATAGTGGAAGATTAAGAGTTTGCCAGAGAGCGAGAGAGAGACGGATTGTGCCAGAAGCATCTGCTGCCTCCCTGCACCATAGCCTGTGCCATAGCTGGCTGTGCAGAGACTAAGGGGAGGCCACCTTGCCCAAAGCTGGTAACATGCCGCGGCTAACCTGCACGCTGTCCCTCTCTACCTTACTGCTACTCACTTTCCTCTGCAGCTGCCGCTCTGGAAGGTAAGATTCAGGTTCAACATATACAATACTGAGTAGGATTTATTTTTAGATGACATTTATTAGTTTTTTATGATTTTAAAACAATTCTTTACTGCTCACTACAGAGCAGAGGATAAAAATAGAATCCACCTGCACATTTTTCAGTTGTACTTTTAGTGGTGCTAAATTTGTGGAATTACACAGTAATGTAAATGTTTGTTCATCAGCCAATTCTCAAAGTGCCAATGTTTTGATGTTCTGCTTGTCTTGTTCCTGGGATTTAAGGACACAAGATTTTCTATGATGGTTGTTGGATGATTACAGTCATATCTTAATAGATATAAATACATTTATGGTGCAACTTCGTATAACTGAGCTACAAGTGTAAGAACATAGACAATGGAGCAGGATAGCACTGGAACAGGCCTTTAGGTCCATGATGTTTGTGCCGAACATATGTCTACTTTAATTTACTCATTCTTCCAGTATGTGCTCCATATCCTCCCATTCCCTGCATATTCACATATCTATTGAAAAGACTCATAAACGCAGCTATTGTATCTGCTTTCACCATCACCCCAGCTACAACTCTGTGCAAAATTCTAGCCAAGGATATCTCCTTTAAACTTTTCACGAAGTTATCCATTTCGTTGTCTCTTATAAGACAATGACAATAAATTGAATCCAATCCAATCCAATGCCATCCAGTATTTTACATCTATTGGGTCACCCTTCAGCCTCCAATGCTCCAAAGAAAACAAAGCAAATTTCTCCAAATTCGTCTCTTAGCTAATGCCCTTGAATCCTTGCCGCATCCTGGTAAACGCTTCAGCAGCCTTGCCAAAGCCTCCACATCCTCCCTGTAATGGGACAACCAGAACTGCACATAATACTCCAAATGCAGCCTGACCAAAATTCTATAAAACTGCAAAATCTCCTGACTCTTATACAGTGTGCCAGCCAATGAAAGCAAGAATACAATACCCTTCTTTACCACTCTATCTACTGATGTTCCTACTTTCAAGGAGTTATAGACTTAGACTCCAATATCCTTTTTTACATGCTGTTGATTCTGCCTTTATCTGTATATTTTCCTCTTATGATTGACCTCCCAAAATACCACACCTCACATTTGGCTGAAAAAAAACTCCAGCTGCCATTTCTCTGCCCTTTTCTAACTGATCAAAATCCTGCTTCATCCTTTGTAGTCCTCTTTACTGTCTGCAACTCCACCAAATTTTGTGTTGTTTGCAAATTTACCAACCAACCAATCTACATATTCAGCCAGGTTAGTTCTCTTGGAACACTACTGGTCACAGACCGAGCCAGAATAATACGTCAACCATTACCCACTGTCTTCAACAGTTAAGCCAATTGTGAATCAAAACTACCATGTTATCAGGGATCACATATGTTTTATATGCTGGATCAGCCTACAATGAGGAACCTTGTCAAACACCTGACTGAAGTCCATGTAGAAATTCTACTCTCTAACCTCATCAGTCACCTTTGTCATCTCCTTAAAAAGCTCAATCAAATTTAGTAAGACATGACCTGTGCCACCGAAAGCCATACTGATTTCTTTAATTATCCTAATTTCTTCCAAATCAAAGTAAATCCCATCTCCAATAGTTTTCCTGCCACCAATGTGAGGCTCACCAGACGATAATTTCCTGGATTATCATTACTTCCCTTAAATAAAAGAACAGTTAGCTACTCTCCAGCTCGCCAGGACTTAGTAGAGAAGATACAAAGATATTTTTCAAGGCCTCTGCAATCTCTATAACCTGGGATAGATCCCACCAAGCCTTGGGGACTGATACAGCTGAATGTTCTTCAAGAGACACAACACCATCCATTTTGTTCTGTGCTGACTATTAAACACCCATTCCTACTAATCATAATTTGATCTCATTGGATTCTGTCACTCACTTATACACTGGGGGCAATTTACAGTGGCTAATCAACCTACCAACCCACATGTCTTTGGGATGTGGAAGGAAACCGAAACTCCTGGATGAAACACACACAGTTAGAGGGTGTAAGCAATGTACTGTTAGGATTGAACCCAGTATGCTGGAGCTGTGAGGCAGCAGCTCTACCAGCTATGCCTTGGGGGAACCACAAAGGGAAAGATGACCTGGATGTGTGAAATTAAATGAGTAACCTATATTTATTTTTGTTGTGCATCGAAGACCGACCTACATCATCACGGCACCGAAAAGGCTGCTGACCAGACACAATATGACATTCAGTGTCAGCTTGTTGGATGGTAACCAGGACCCTCTGAAAATAACAGTGAGCCTCAGCAAGAACAACATGAGCTTGAGACATGCTGAGGGCACTTTCCACACAGGTGAGAAGCCAGATGTAATGCTGGTAAATAGGCCTTCTGTGCTGCCCCGTGGAAATACACCAGCTGAACTACAGCAGAGGGTCCCTTGATCTACCCTCACCACTCATCTCTCCCCTACCTGACTCATCTGCCAATTAATCCCTCCGCACATGAGTCCATCTATCACTTGCCAGCTCTTTCAGTATTCAGTACTCAGTATTTACTTTAATGCCATTTTAACTGAGTACATACATACACAGATGAAACAAAAACAATGTTCCTCAATCAGTTCCCATCAGTGTAGTTAATAAAAACAGAATAAATACATATAGCTTTAAAAATTAAAATTACCATATCTAAAATAGGCCTAAGAATTGAAATAAAAACAGACATTCAGACCGAACAGTGGCTTTGCTTTGACAGGTGCCTAGCTGTCAAAGTATGGGCGAGGTTAGATGTGTTGGTGTATGATATACGGGGAGGGGACACAGTCCATTAACCAGTCTTATTGCCTGTGGGAAGAAGCTGTGTAGCATCCTGCTGGTTTTGCAGCTGATGCTCCTGTACCTCTTCCCAGATGGCAGAATGGAGAAGATGTGGTGTGATGGATGATAGGGGTCCTTAATAATGGAGATGGCCTTGCTGATGCTCCACTTCTGATAGATCTCCAATAGCAAAGGGAGTGGGCACCAATGATCCTACTGGCTGTCTTCACTATCCCCAGTTCTTCCCCTCCACCTCTCTCCACCTCACTTTTCCAGCTATCTTCCCTTTACTTTGTCAGTCTGAAGACAGGCCCATACCCGAAACATCATCTGTTCATTTCCCTCCACAGATGCTGTCTGACTTGCTGAGTTCCTCCCATGCTGGGTTAAGTCAAGTGGTTCTGAGGAAGAAGAGCATGGGGGCAGTGAGAGCTTTACTCTAAATGTAAGGAGGTGGCTCTCCGCTGTTCTCTGAAGGATAACTAGGGATACACAATAAATGTTGGCCTTGCCTACAATGCCCAGATCCTAGACAATTACTAAGAACAAATGCTTCTCCCTCATTTCCCTCTGTGTGATCACAACTAGTCTGCATTGTGTCTATTGGCCATCTTCCTCGTTTTTAACCTCATCCTTAGTCCCGTTCTTGATATGGATTTTCACTGAAAGGGAGCTTAAGGTAAGGATACAGCATTTCTCCTTAATGGTTGGAAAAAAAACTTACAATTTCTGCAGCAAAATCTCAGAGCTCTCCCAGATTATTGACAACCAATGAGGCAGTTTGATAGTATAAATGTAGAGAATGTGTAGGAAGGAACTGCAGATGCTGGTTTAAGCCAAAGATAGACACAAAATGCTGGAGTTACTCAATGAGATAGGCAGTATCTCTGGAGAGAAGGAATGGGTGACGTTTCGGGTCAAGGCCCTTCACTCTGAAGAAGGGTGTCGACCCGAAACGTCATCCATTCCTTCTCTCCAGAGATACTGCCTGTCCTGCTGAGTTATTCCAAAATGTTGTGTTCATCGTTGATGTAGAGAACGTGGCAGACAATATGTGCACAGAAACATCCCACAGGTAAAGTGATCATGAGTAGATATGCATCTTGGTGAATATCTGAAGTAGAAACATTGAGTATAAACGGTGTCTCTGAAAGTACTGAAGAATAGGTTAAGAACACCATTAATGTTATTCACTATTAGAAGAGTGAATTTTAAAGAATAATGGCCCTGCCCAACTTAGGTTATTTTTAGGCGACTGCCGGCGACTGTCATAGTTTAACAGGTCGCTGTAAAATCGGCGATTGGACCCCCAGTCATAAAATTTGAAATAGAATCATTACTTTAACAACAAAAAAACCTGGTCAGCACTGGCGACAACCCACGTCACCTGATGACAACCTACGTTAACTTGGCACCAACTACGACTGCACCTATGTCAGGAGAAGTCAAGCTACGCTCATTGCCGTCAAACCCAATGTCGCTGACTGCCTCCAAAATTTTTCAACATGTTGAAAATCCACCGGCGACCAGAAAGACGCTACGACTCTTTGGGCGACTGAGTAGACTACTCCCGACCGTACAGGCGACACCCCGGCGACCATGTGGCGACAGCCTAGTCGCCTGTAGTCGCCTAAAAAATAGCCTAAAAACAGCATTATTAGACAATATGTCCTCAGAAGTAAAGTGAGACTAATTGGTGCATTGTCTTGTTTGCCCTAGTGAGGTCAGCGAACTTTAAATGCTGGTCCTCTTTGTTGGAGGTAGTGCCGGTTGCTAGTTCTACTGCTCCTTTACTCAGCAGACCGCCTGCCTTTATTCCCAGCATCCTGCCTTTTTAACGTCTGTTGAATTGAGAAAGGTTTGCAGACTGCACTTGCGAAATCATAGTATGTTAAGATGAAAGAATAACATTCGGAGGGGGGAGCTGTTGAATATCATATTGCAGCCACTTTCTAAAAGGACATAAGAAATAATACCAGTATGACGATTAATTGGCTTACCCAATCCATTGATTTAAAAAGATCACATTGAAAATGATCAAAAAAATTAATCTCGTATAAGTTTCCATTTACTGTTTGAAACAAGACCACAGAGAATAAGACTTGTATGTTTGTGACAGGATTGTATATCATATTTGAGGGCATATGTTGACCCCATGCTGATCACCATCAACAAATAACAAGCTTGGGTTTCAAAAGTAATGTGCATGACACTATAAAATCTCAACCCTTGGGAAATTTAAGAATAATACTTATTAGGTAGACTTCGCTTCTCACCCAACAAACCGGTTGTCTAATTTGCACCTTAAACTTTTGTTGTCCTGTAAATTGATCATACATCTGAATAGGGACTTGCTTCCACATTTCTTTTCTTTGCAAATCTGAAAGATTGAAAGAAAAGGCCAGTGGACTGAATAGTTGGGCGTCACTCAGAGCTGCCATGTAAGGGATCTAAGAACTTTGTTAATCTAGTGCCTTTTCCAGAGACAATGTACTGTAGGTGTAATTGGAATACTTACAAAAGCCACCAAAAAAAGATTAAGCTGGTATTATTTTCTTTGCATATGCATTTTCCTTCTTATCCCATTAACTGTAGGATCGCAGTGAATGGTGGTGCTGGCTTGAAGGGCAGAATGGCCTACTCCTGCACCTATTGTCTACTGTTTATAATCTCCACATTGTGAAAGGGGAATGTTTAATATAGATATGTGGACAAGTTGGATGCCTGGGATATGCTGCCAGGGGTGGTGGTGGAAGCAGATAAGATTATTTTAGATAGGCATGTGAAAATGCCGGGAATGGAGGAATAAGGATCACGCGCTGGAAGAAATTAGTTTAATGTGGCATCATATTTGGCACAGATATTGTGGTTGGAATGGCCTGTTTCTGTGCTGTACTCTTCTATGATCTTGTACACGTTTACAAAGTCATGACAGGCATCGATAAGGTGAATGGTGGCAATCTTCTTCCCAGGGCGAGGCAGTGCCAAAACTAGAGGGCATAGGCTTAAGGTGAGAGGGAAAACATTTAAATGAGATCTGAGGGATAATTTATATATACAACATTTAAAACACATTAAAATGCACATATGGATAGTAAAAGTTTAGAGTGATACATCCAAAAGCAGGCAAGTGGATCAAGCAAGGCCATTAAATCTGATTGGTATGCACGAGTTGGGTCCAAGGGCCAGTTTCTGTGCTGTAAAACTCTGTGACTCCAAAGAATGGCACTTGGGTATTGCTCAGCCATGATCCTGATAAGTGGTGGAGCAAACATGTATGGATGGAGGATCTATTTCTTATATCTCCCAACCTACCATGTTTAAGACCTTTTCATAACCTGACCATTCTCTGTGACGCTATAATGCTGTTACACAATATTCCTTACTCTGGTATTTTTCTCTTTCCACTACCTGTTGTACTTGTGTATGGCTTGATTGTACACATGTACATGATTTGTTTACATAGCACACAAGCCAAGCATTTCAATGTATCTCAGTACACTTGACAATAATAAACCAATACCAATATATTCTTATGTTTACCTCTTTGCTGGAATGAATCACATTTCTATCACTCTTTAAATATTTTCAATAACACTCATTAGTTTATTAATATAAACTATTTCTGACCTTATTTCTTTCAGGTACTATAGGAAGAATGATCCTGCCTGCGGTAAGTGTTCCATCATGTAAGTGCAGGAAGGAGTTTATATTCCATTGCATTGAACTATTGAAAGAACAACTGGGAGTATTATATCTGATCATAAAAAATATGGTTTAAATTTCCTTTGTATATTCAAGTATCCATTTCTTATAAAAACATCAAACATCGAGAATGTTACAGGGAAGTACATCTCTGTACAAGAACCGCCTACAATCCTACAATCAATGCAAAATGGACCTAACCCATTCTTGCTGTTTCTTCCCAAAAGAACACACGTCAAACAGAGTTTATTGTCAGATGCACAAGGACGGTGAGATAATGAAAATGAAAATATAATGAGAATCTTGTTTGGTGCTGCAAATAGATCAACATCTAAAAAAATAATCTGAATAGATCAACATCTAAAAAAATAAATTATATATAAATTACTCATAAATAATGCCTAAATTCTGCAAAACATTAAAATGTTTTTAAAAAAGTGCAAAAAAGATTGAGACCTTGGTGCCAAAAATGATTAGAAAAAAGCAAGGCCACCGGGTCAACGTCCAACATAAAACAATACTGCACAGGGATATGCACTTGCGCTCATAATATCCTTGCCAATTTAAACAAGTCTCTGCCTCCATGTGTTCCATATCCCTACATTCCCTGCATATCCATGTGCAATGGATAGGTGGCAGGATTATGTCTGTGAACGTCTAAGGTAAATGATGGGGCATGGAAAAGGCAACCTCTGAAATTGTTTGTGGGTAGGAGGTTACAGATGATAGATTTTGTCGTCCATTTTAGATGTCTATTGAAAACAATTGAGCAAGTCACAAGTGAGCAAGTATCACAAGTTGAGCAAAACATGCAGCCATCACAATATTGTGGGTTTATTGTTCATTCACAGACAAATATCTACAAATGGCTAAAGGATTGATATGGGGCAATACACATTTTTGACTATCAGAGTAAATTTATTATTTGCAACATGTAGACATTTTTGTTTTTCCTTCTCAAACTCCAGGAAGATCTGCCGAAAGGCCACTATGAATTGGCAGTGGAGGGATATGAAGGGCAGAAGCTGCTGTTTTCCAATCGCTCCACCTTGGAAATTATTCTGGAAAGTGTCTCTGCAATGATTCAGACAGATAAAGCAATGTACAAAGCAGGACAGATTGTGAAAATTCGATCCATCTGCATCTACACTGATCTGAAGCCGTACCTGGGCAAAATAAATATCATCATTTCTGTAAGTGCTACTTGACAATTCTTAAGTGTGACCCCAGCAGCTTCTAATCTAGATGTTGCTGACAGTGACATGAATGTGCGTGCACATAACTCAATCTTTGATCTGTGTTAATCATAGATCTAAAGATGAGTCCTTACCCAAACCATCATGTCCAGAGATACAGGCTGAGTTAAAATCATAGATTAATTGCTTGCAGTATTGATAGAGTCCATTTAGCCCAACCAGTGTGCAGTAGCTTCATGTAAGAGCTGTCACGACTGCTCTTTCACCCCCATACTTTGCAAATGTTTACCTTTCATATACTCATCCAACTCCAATTTGGATGCTACAATGAATCTATCTCCATTACTACCATCACATTGCATTCCAGACTATGACTAACCATGTAAATTATATTTCCTTACAGATAATACCTGGAGTGCAAAGGTTAAATTACAATGAAATATTTCAGAATCTAACTAAAAAGTATCCATAGCTCCCTGAAAGTAGCAACACAAATAGATAGAGTGGTAAAGAAGGCATATGGTATGCTTGCCTTCATTATTTAGGACATTGAGCATAAGAGTCAGGAAGTCATGTTGTTGCTTAATAAAACTTTGGTCAGTCTGCATTTGGTGTATTGTGTGCAATTCTGGTCACCCCATTACAGGAACAACTTGGAGTCTTTGAAAAGGGTGCAGAAGATGTTTACCAGAATGCTGCAGCATAAGAGGATATTATCTTTAAGGAGAGGTTGGACAAGCTTTGGTTCTGGAGCATTGAAGACTTGATAGAAGTATATAAAATTATGCGAGGCATCGATAAAGTAGACAGTTACAACCCCTTTCCCAGGATCGAAATGTCAAAGACTAGAGGGCATAGTTTTAAGATGAGTAGGGCAAAGTTTAAAGGCGAGGTGTGAGGCAAGTTTTTTACACAGAGAGTGGTAGTTTACTGCAATGAACCAACAGATATTGTGGTGGAAGTGGATACGATAGTGGTATTTAAGAGTGTTTAAATAGGCACATTGATATGCAAGGAATTAAAGGATATGGATCACAAGCAAGCAGCGGAGATATGTTTACATTGGTGTCATGTTTGGCAAGGACATTATGGACTGAAGAGCCTGGTCCTGTGCTGCACTGTTCTTTGTTCTGATGAAAGGTTGTAGGCTTGAAAAATTATCTATTGTTTCTCTCTCTGTATTTGAACGCCGAGTTGCTGAGTATTTCTGTTTACAGATTTTAGTTTATAACTTAGGGTTGCATTCTAAATCAGAGAATTCTGGAACTGCATCAGAGGAAATAGAAACAAAATCAATTTTTGAGGTCAAGGAGTCTTTGTCAGAATAAGAAAGTGAGAAAAAAATTATTCTGTTTGAAGTTGCAGAGAGGGTAGAAGAGGGATGGGAGAGCAAGGGAAGTATCCTTCATAGGGTGGGACCAAGGTTGTCCAATGCTGATGGTTACAAAGCTGTTGTTAGTAGATTAAAAGTGACGTGTTGTGATTAGGATAGAGAGAAACAAAAAAATAAAAACAGATGTTACATGTATAGATCCTGCAGAAATAGATTTTTGTTAACCAAAGGCATTTGGGAATGGGAAGAAAGCTGGGTATTTGGAGTAAGTTCTTAGTTTGATCATGGTCTTGTTGGTTGGATAAAAAAAAGTCCAAGAAACTAAATGGCTTCCTTGAGTCCTGCAGCATGAAAACAGGCCCTTTGGCCCAACCTGTCCATACCGATCATGTTGCCCATGTGAGTTAATTCCCCTCAAGTCCCCAGTAAATCTTAAATCTAGGCATTGACTCTCATATAGACATCGACTTATAGCTTGGAGACATTCCCTTTGACCTAACTCATCCATGCCAACAAGATGTCTCGCTGGTCTAGTCCCATTTGCTAGCCCTTGGTCCATAACCCTGTCATTCTTTCCTATCCATGTACATGTGCAAATGTATTTTAAACATTGTAATTTTACCTGTTGCAGCTTCCAACAATCCAGGATGTTCAGGGCTGATACAGGTAGCATGACTACATGCAAACAGGAGTTGAGAGGTGAAAATCATGTCTCCCAAAGAGCTGTTGAGACCAGGGTTTTAATAAATTAGTTCAAACTTGGCATAGTTTCTTGGTGGACAAGAGTCCTGGGGATTCCCAAACCATGGGTAGCCAGAGTTTAACCATATAATATAACCATATAACAATTACAGCACGGAAACAGGCCATCTCAACCCTTCTAGTCCGTGCCGAACACATAATCTCCACTAGTCCCATATACCTGCGCTCAGACCATAACCCTCCATTCCCTTCCCATCCATATAACTATCCAATTTATTTTTAAATGATAAAAACGAACCTGCCTCCACCACCTTCATTGGAAGCTCATTCCACACAGCTACCACTCTCTGAGTAAAGAAGTTCCCCCTCATGTTACCCCTAAACTTCAGTCCCTTAATTCTCATGTCATGTCCCCTTGTTTGAATCTTCCCTACTCTCAGTGGGAAAAGCTTTTCCACGTCAACTCTGTCTATCCCTCTCATCATTTTAAAAACCTCTATCAAGTCCCCCCTTAACCTTCTGCGCTCCAAAGAATAAAGCCCTAACTTGTTCAACCTTTCTCTGTAACTTAGTTGCTGAAACCCAGGCAACATTCTAGTAAATCTCCTCTGTACTCTCTCTATTTTGTTGACATCCTTCCTATAATTAGGCGACCAAAATTGTACACCATACTCCAGAATTGCCCTCACCAATGCCTTGTACAATTTTAACATTACATCCCAACTTCTATACTCAATGTTCTGATTTATAAAGGCCAGCACACCAAAAGCTTTCTTTACCACCCTATCTACATGAGATTCCACTTTCAGGGAACTGTGCACAGTTATTCCCAGATCCCTCTGTTCACCTACATTCTTCAATTCCCTACCATTTACCATGTACGTCCTATTTTGATTTGTCCTGCCAAGATGTAGCACCTCACACTTATCAGCATTAAACTCCATCTGCCATCTTTCAGCCCACTCTTCCAACGCATAAATCTCTCTGTAGACTTTGAAACTCTACTTCATTACCCGCAACCCCACCTATCTTAGTATCATCTGCATACTTACTAATCCAATTTACCACACCATCATCCAGATCATTGATGTACATGACAAACAACAGTGGACCCAACACATATCCCTGTGGCACCCCACTCGTCACTGGCCTCCAACCTGACAAACAACCATCCACCATTACTCTCTGGCATCTCCCATTCAGCCACTGTTGAATCCATCTTGCTACTCCACCATTAATACCCAACCATTGCACCTTCTTAACCAACCTTCCATGCGGAACCTTGTCAAAGGCCTTACTGAAGTCCATATACACACCATCCACTGCTTTACCCTCATCAATTTCCCGAGTAACATCTTCAAAAAATTCAAGAAGATTAGTTAAACATGACCTTCCAGGCACAAATCCATGTTGACTGTTCCTAATCAGACCCTGTTTATCCAGATACTTATATATATTATCTCTAAGTATTCTTTCCATTAATTTGCCCACCACTGACGTCAAACTAACAGGTCTATAATTGCTAGGTTTACTCTTAGACCCCTTTTTAAACAATGGAGCAACATGCGCAGTACGCCAATCCTCCGGCACTATTCCCGTTTCTAATGCAGTTTAGATGTCGATTAGCCAAGATCCAGTTGAATGGAGCTAGAAGTTGAGGCCTGGATAGTTAATACCCATACCTGTGTGTCTGGTCGGTCTTCTGCAGCTTTGCTTATACTTGGTCTAGGAACTTGAGCACCTTCGTGAAGTTCAACTGCTCATCGAGTCTGCTGTGGAAATATCCACTCTTGACAATGCTCCTAATTGCCATCTGAAATGCTCTTGCAGACCATTCACTCCAAGACCTAATTAGGACAACATCAGTGCTGACCTGTCAACCTATCCTTTTATCTCTGGAGAAGCTGCCTGATCTGCTGAGTTACTGCCGCACTTTGTGTCTACCCTTGGTATAAACTAGCCGCTGCAGTTCTTTATTCTAACAATGTTGACCTTGTCGGCTTTGGCGTCATATTCCAGGAATAAAATCCAATTTATTTGTCCTGGTATAAAAGACTATGGTATGTTCATCGTCACAGAAATACACATTGTGTGTTAACATATGATTTTGCCCAACCTGTCCATGCCAAACACCAATATTAAACCCATGTGTGGGAAGGAACCACAGATGTTGGTTTATACTAGGGATTCCTAACCTTTTTGTCCTGTTTACCCCTGGCAACTTTAATAGCACATAATGTTATTTCACTTATGCATGAACAACTAATGATGAACAGAAACTGGTATACCAGAATCAAACACAGTCAGTCAATGAGAGAAAATATGTACACATGCAGAATCAACAAATTTACCCCCTGCATAGGTGAAATTTACCCCCTGCATAGGTGAAATTTACCCCCTGGGTATACATTTACCCCAGGTTGGGAACCTTTGGTTTATACTAAAGATAGACACAAAATACTAGAGTAACTCAATGGGTCTGACAGCATCTCTGGAGAAAAGGAATATGTGACATTTCATGTTCTTCTTCAGAACTACTTCTTCAGACTAAAAGATAGAGAAACAGATTGCACTTTAATCCCATCTCACAACCCTTACCCTGCAGCCTTCTTTGCTGAAGTTCTTCTAGTTCTCACATAAATGCAATCAGTGACCCAGTTTCAACCTCTCAGACTCTCTCAGACAGTGCAATCCAAGCACTCACCACTCTTGTTGAAAAGATCATAAGCTTCGGGATTGGAATGGTGCTCTCTACCTCTCTTGCATATTCTAAGATGCTGCTTAAATCCTTCCTCCTAGATTAGAACATATCGGTCGTACATTTTGCCTGTTAATGTTTATGTGAAATGCAATGTTATGATTGCTGTTGAATAACCCTTTGAGCAATGATCCACCAATGAGGCTGCGACAATCTCACATTTGAGAACTAGGATGAGATTCAAGTGCACAGAAAATTCTGGGTAAAAAAGTCTAATGTCAACATGACACATGCATGGGTCATGTTCATGAAATTGAATAGGTTACAGGTTCACCAGGAAGTTATGTGAGACGTTTATGGAATGGAGTGTGATATATGCTCCTAACACTAACAGAAATAAAAGCTGGTGCATTTTTTGCCAGCGATTGTTTGTTCGATTCACTGCTCTCGGTGTCATGCATGTGATTGACTTTCAGCTGAGTCATCTGGTGAGGTTCCAGGTCTAATCTTCTGCAATAGGCAGGTGTTCAAGACCACACGGCACTTCACACCAAGATCAACTCCTAACACTCAGCCAAAAGGTGCTTCCTGCGAAAACTGATTCCGTCCCCCTTTGCCTCATGGATTTTCTACCTTTGCCCACATGACAAGTTCCTGCCTGTAAAGTAGTCTTGAGCACACGTTTGTGAGGGTCATAATAATGGGCAGAGAAACATAGAAAATAGACGAGTGGCCGATTTGGCCTATTGAGCGTGGCTGATCATCCAAAATCAGTACACTGTTCCTGCTTTCTCCCCACACCCCTTGATTCCATTAACCCGAA
This sequence comes from Leucoraja erinaceus, assembly GCF_028641065.1. NCBI lineage: Eukaryota > Metazoa > Chordata > Chondrichthyes > Rajiformes > Rajidae > Leucoraja > Leucoraja erinaceus. Next base: position 19,964,543 of record NC_073384.1, on the reverse strand, counting down.
AAGCTATACCTAACTCTCTCTTAAATACATCCAGTGAATTGGCCTCCAATGCCTTCTGTGGCAGAGAATTCCACAGATTCACAACTCTTTGGGTGAAAAAGTCCTCATCTCAGTCCTAAATGGCCTTACCCTTATTCTTACTGTGACCCCTGGTTCTGGATTCCCCCAACATCGGGAACATTTTCCCTAAGAAAGCTGGAAGGGTTGGCACATTAACGGAAAGAAAAAAACAGCTGACATTTCAGGTCAAAAATCCTTTTGAATATTTCCACCATTTTCTGCTTTTCTTTTTGATCTCCATCATCCTCGGATTTTGTGACTTTCTTATAATAATGGACGTAAATGTTACCTTGAACTGTCCGCTGCCTCGTTCATTTCACAACATTGACACAATGACAATATTTTATAACCAGTTACATTTTTTTTGAGGTATAACTTTTTGAGGTATAATTGCAAAACCCCAAAAAGCACGAAAGGAGTTTCAGAATCAATTTTCTAGTGCTCGTACAGTAAAATCCCACAGTAAATTCTAATGGTCAATTTTCCTAAAGCATACTTTCCCATCGATAACAATATGGTGGCTCTGCCATTTTGCATGGGACCTTATGGACAGTGCTTGTTTTAGATCTTTCATAATGTTCTAGTCATAGAATTATCCACTGTATGGAAACGGGTCCTTCGGCTCAAATTATCATGCCAACGATGGTATCTACCTGAGGTAATCTAATTTGCCTGCATTTGACCCACATCCATCTGAACCTTTTCTACGCATAAACCTGTCTATATGCCCTTTAAACATTGCAATTGCTCCCACCTCTATCACTTCCTCTGGCAGCTTGTAACTGCCTCTCTGTGAAAACGTTGCCTCTCATCTTAAGCCGATGTCCTCCAGTTTTAGTCACTCCTACCCTGGGAAAAAGACTGCGACTATAGACAATAGGCAATAGGCTATAGGTGAAGGAGTAGGCCATTCGGCCCTTCAAGCCAGCATCGCCATTCAATGTGATCATGGCTGATCATCCCCAATCAGTACCCCGCTCCTGCCCTCCCCATATCCCCTGACTCAGCTATTTTTAAGAGCCCTATCTATCTCTCTCTTGAAAGTATCCAGAGTCAAAACGGCCTCCATAGCCCTCTGAATCAGAGAATTCCACAGACTCATAACTCTCTGTGAGAAAAAGTGTTTCCTCGTCTCCGTTCTAAATGGCTTGCCCCTTATTCTTAAATTGTGGCCCCTGGTTCTGGACTGCCCCAACATCGGGAATATGTTTCCTGCCTCTAGCTTGTCCAAACCCTTAATAATCGTATATGTTTAAATAAGATGTCCTCTCATCCTTCTAAACTCCAGAGTATACAAGCCCAGCCACTCCATTCTCTCAGCATATGACAGTCCCACCACCCCGAGACTATCCACCTTATCTATGTCTCTCATGATTTTATAAACCTCTATAAAGTCACCCATCAGCCTCCTACACTCCAAAGAAAACAGCTTCAGCCTATCCAGCCTCTCCTTGTATCACAAGCATGGTTGTCTGAATCCTGTGGTGTAAATAAGATGGCCATTGATATATCTGGCCATCATTTGCAATTGAAACATAGCTCTGACTAAATGTTAAGGGCTGAAATATTTTTGTATAATTAATAGTTCTATCGCAGTTCCAGTGGAATAGTTTAATAGTTCTATGAGTTGTGCCACTGGGTCGCGTCACATTCCAAGAACAAATGTTCAAATATCTACTTGTTTGTGCTTGATTACAATCCTGTGAAAATACACTGATTTTTCTTTTACCACATCATAAATGCTATATCAATGTCGATACGATACGATAAAACTTTATTCATCCCAGGAGGAACATTTGTCTACCAACAGTCACAACACACAAGGTACACAAAAACTTGAAATGAAAAGTGAAAACAAAAAGAAAAAGACAAGCACCTGTTGTCTGGCTGCCGTGTGCACAGCACCTTAACCGGAACAAACAAACAAACAAGCACAGGCTTATCCCCTGGCAGAGGATACTAAACCAGAGTGCCCTTCCTCCCCAACACCAGTATCCCACCATCCCTTGCTGTGGTCACCCCACGCCGGGTCCTTCATTGTTCTTCACGTCGGGTCCCCATTGTCTTCCCTTCCCCCCTCACACTCATCGACTGCGAGGCCCCAACGCTACCGAGGCCCACATTGCCGCCGAGGCTCCTGCCGCAGCCGAGGCTCCCATCGCCCAGTCATTTATTGTGCTACAATTTGAGTCCTAGCTTCTGTATAAAATTCCACAAAATGATTGAATTCAATGATAACATTGATTTTTTTGATTTGACAGAGCCCACAGGGGTCTGTGATCCAACAGTGGTTGGACTTAGAACCTACGTTAGGTGTTGCCTCCAAGGAATTTCAACTGTCTGCCAACTCTCCACAAGGCGACTGGGAGATCCAGGTTGCATTTAATGTAAGTGCGATCAATCACATTGCACCGCTTCACAGATCGGGTGAAGGGAGTAAAGTAAAAGTGAAACCCTGAGATTATATATTGCACCTAAGACTTCATCATCCAGAATTCAATGTGTTTGGCTGAAGAAGGGCCTCAACCCGAAAGGTCACCTATTCCTTCTCTTTTGAGATGCTGTCTGACCTGTTGAGTTACTCCAGCTTTTTGCATCTACAGTATCTTCTATCACTTCCTTTATCCAGCCTCCTTTTTACTTGCCACAGCCACTTACTTTGGGAGAAAGTTTCATACTATTACTGCATTCAAATTAAAGAGACTTACCTGAATCTCCTACTGAATTGTTAAGTGATCATTTAATTTAGTCTAGAGGTACAGCGTGGAAAAAAGCCCTTTGGCCCACCGAGTCCACACCAACCAAAGATACAGAGGCCAATTACTCTACAAATCTGCACATCTTTGGGATGTGTGAGAAAACTGAGCATTCAGAGGAAATCCACGCAGTTGCAGGGAGAATGTGCCAACTCGACAGGGACTGCACCCGAGGTCAGAATTGAACATGGAAATCTGGTGCTGTGAGGCAGTATCAGCTGTGCCACTATTAGTGTTGTATTGATTTATTATTGTTCCATGTCCTGAGGTACAGTGAAAAAACCTTGCATGCTATCCATGTAAAACATTCAAACATGGGTACAATCAAACCATGTAGCCTAGAGTATTACTGCAGAAAAATGCAGACAAATCAAAGAGTGCAGGAGCTGCAAAGAGGTAGATTGGGGGATCAGGAATACATTCTTAGCATAAAACATCTGTTCAGTAGTCTGATAATGTTGTGGAAGTAGCTGTCCTTCAATCTGAAGATGTGTGCTTTCAAGATGTGTATCTTCTATCCAACAGGAAAGGGAAGAAGAAGGAATGACTGGGGTGCAAATGGCCCTTATTTATGTTGGCTGCATTATTTCAATGGCTGTGAGGGTATTTATCATCTCACAAGTGTAAAATACTCTCAATCTTTCCCATAACCTTGAGAGCTTTCATCCCTCAGATGTTCCTTTGTTGGAGAGCTCCAGCCAATCTGATCATTTCTGGAACATTTAGCATCTATTGTGCACTTCCCTGTGCCTCTTCATTTCTGGAGATACAGAAGTGGAATAATCTCAGGCCTTTGTTTACATACTTTTATTACCTTATCTGGACTTGATTTTGAACCTCCAAGAGGTGGGCTTTAACAAAATCTTGTTGACTACCACTTATTCTATGTGAAACTCCCCTACTCTAATCAAAATATGCCGTTTCATTATTTCTTTTTGAAGGGCAATTAGGGGTAGGCAATAAATAATGTGTGTTTCAGCATTGTCCACATATCAAGAGAGTGGTTGTGTCGAGTCTTGACTTGTCCATCGCTTCTCACGATGTGTAGCTAGAACCACTGTAGAAAACATCTTGATTGCTACAGCCTCCATTGGCCCACACAGTCTTCAATTCCCCCCCATCATCTCCAGTATTTTCAAAATGACCAATTAACTGTTTTTTTAAATGACTGGTACTGTATCTTTCTCCAGTTATTACTTGTAACATTCAGTGCCTAGGATCAGAAAGTGTGGTAGAAATTAACCTGCGGGGAGGGATCTGCTTTTAAGCAAGTTTGAAGTTTTTCGTCAAATTGTCCGACAGAATGCATTTGCCTTATGATTCTTTTGCAGGAGGTGAAGCAAAGGAAGACATTCACTGTCGCCGAGTATGGTGAGTAACCCCTCATCATCAGAATATTTACAGCATGGAGGAAGGCCATTTTGCTCTCTAATCTGTACCAGTGTTTTGGACCCACCCAATCATCATACCCTTCCATTTGTCTTGATTTTATCCAGATTCTTCTTAAGGTCATCACTATTTCCAGGAGCGTTGTTGAACCATCTTCCCGGTTTACTTTTAATTGTTCAACTGAATAAATAATTTTTGTAAACTTCATATTTATTCCTTAACCAATTCACACATCAGACTTTTGTGGCTTGCTTTGTTTAAACAGAAGTTCCTTTACAATCATTAATTAACATTATTCATTATTCAATTCAATTCAATTCAATTCAACTTTAATGTCATCGCACAAATACAAGTATGAGTACAACGAAATGCAGTTTTGCGTCAGTCCGTAGTAGTTGTACATAAAGAAAACAAAAAAAATAGAAAGAGAGAAGATACAGAATAATCAAGAAATACAGAATAATTAAACAATGGGGACGGAGGGACCAGAGAAATCTATCGGCGGGACTCCGAGTTCAGCAATGTGATTGTGTTGTTGTAGAAGCTGTACCTCATCCTACTAGTACGTGACCTGAGGCTCCTGTACCGCCTCCCTGATGGGAAGAGGGCCTCAGCATGGTTGGGGTGTGGGGGTCTTTGATGAGTCTTCCCAGCCCGTCTCAGCCACCGTTTTTGGTGGAGGGCATCCATGGCAGGGAGCGGGGCAAGGTTCTGTGCTGCACGGTTTTTCACCACCCGTTGTATTGCCTTCCTGTCCGCAGCAGTGCAGCTGCTGTACCCCCGTGTCCAGGTGGTCTTGATACTCCATGGTACAGCGGGAAAAGTCTTCCAGGCATCCGGGGGGACAGGTGGGCTTTTCTTGAGCCTCCTCAGGAAGTAAAGGCGCTGCTGTGCCTTTTTGATCAGCTTGGAGGTGTTGAGGGACCAGGACAAATACTCCGAGATATGTACTCCGAGGAATTTATAGCTGGAGACGCGCTCCACCTCAGTCCCGTTTATATGGATGGGGGTATGACTGCCTCCTCTGGTCTGCCTGAAGTCAACAATAATCTCCTTCGTCTTTTTGGAGTTGAGGACGAGGTTATTGTTGGCACACCAGGCTGTCAGGTGCTGGATCTCCTCCCTGTAGCTGGATCTCCTCCCTGTACGCTGGATCTCCTCCCTGCATTATTGCGTAAGGCTCTGTACAAAATAGTTTGTTATCTGTTTGATTCCACAGTAAATTAATCTGGAGGACCATTTAAAAATACACTGATATAAATCCTACATTCAACAATCACTGACTCTCCCCCATCCCCCTCCAACTATGTCACCCCCGCTCTTCCCCACCCACATTACAGCCCCTCACCCCCCCCCCCCCCCCACCCTCACCCCCCCCCCCCCCCCCCCCCCCCCCCGACACATCGCCCCGTCCCCAGTCCACCCACCTGCCTTCCTCTGGTCCCAACTCCCATCCCTGCCGGGTGTTCACCATCCCCCCCAACCTCCCCCTCTCCCACACCGAACAGTCTGTCCTCACCAGAGGTCTTACCTTTGTCCCCCTCCATCCCCATCTCAATGAGTTCCGCGCCCACCATGACTTGGAGCGCTTCTACCGTCGCCTCCGCCTTACAGCGCACTTCCTTGGGAAGGAGTCTTCGTTCCCCAATGATGACCCTTTTTCCCGTCTCCAACGCGCCCCCTCCTCGTTGAACCCCTCTCTTAACGTCCCGGCTCTGGAACTCTTTATCCAGAACTGCCGCCGCAACGTCAACCGCCTCAACTTCTCCACTCCCCTGTCTCACTCCAATCTCTCTCCCCCTGAACGTACTGCCATTGAATGACTCCGCAAAAACCCAGATTGGGTCATCAAACCAGCCGACAAGGGAGGTGGCATGGTAGTCTGGCGTGTCGCTCTCTACAAAGCTGAGGCCACGCGCCAACTCTCGGACACCTCCTCCTACTTACCCTTGGACCATGACCCCACTGACGAGCACCAGGCCACCATATCTAGCACCATCACCGACTTTATCAATTCCCACACCCTGCCCGACCAAGCTTCCAATCTCATCGTTCCCCAGCCCCGCACGGCCCGATTTCACCTTATCCCCAAAATTCACAAACCCGGCTCTCCCGGCAGACCCATTGTCTCTGCTTGTTCGTGCCCCACCGAACTCATCTCCACATACCTTGACTCCATACTATCCCCCTTGGTCAAATCCCTTCCCACCTATGTTCTAGACACCTCAGACACTCTCCGCCGCCTCCGCGCATTCCACTCTCTAGGCCCTCACCCCCTCATCTTCACCATGGATGTCCAGTCACTCTGCACCTCCATCCACCACCAGGATGGCCTCAAAGCCCTCCGGTTCTTCCTTGATCAGAGGAGCAACCTATACCCAGCCACTGACACTCTCCTCCACCTAGCAGAGTTGGTCCTCACCTTAAACAACTTTAAGTTTGACTCTTCCCATTTCCTCCAAACACAAGGCGTAGCTATGGGCACACGCATGGGCCCCAGCTACGCCTGCCTCTTTGTCAGGTACGTTGAACAATCCTTGTTCAATACGTACCAGGGCCCCATCCCCGACCTCTACCTCCGTTACATTGACGACTGCTTTGGGGCAACCTCCTGCACCCACAACACAACTGACTGACTTCATCCACTTCACCACCAACTTCCATCCGGCACTCCAATACACCTGGACCATTTCTGACACTTCCTTACCATTCCTTGACCTCACCATCTCCATCGCAGGGGACAGACTTCTGACCGACATACACTACAAACCAACTGACTCACATCGCTATCTGAACTACACGTCTTCCCACCCTGCCCCCTGTAAAGACTCCATCCCCTACTCCCAATTCCTCCGCCTACGCCGCATCTGTTCCCAGGATGAGACGTTCCACACCAGGGCATTGGAAATGTCCTCGTTCTTCAGGGAACGGGGATTCCCCTCCGCCACCATAGATGAGGCTTGCACCAGGGTCTCATCCATACCCCGCAACACTGCTCTCTCTCCCCATCCCCGCACTCGCAACAAGGGCAGAGTCCCCCTAGTCCTCACCTTTCACCCCACCAGCCGGCAAATACAACACATAATCCTCCGCCATTTCCGCCACCTCCAACGTGACCCCACCACTCGCCACATCTTCCCATCTCCCCCTATGTCTGCCTTCCGCAAAGACCGTACCACCCCTTCCCTCCCGTACCACCCCCTCCCCGGGCACTTTCCGTTGCAACCGCAAGAAATGCAACACCTGTCCCTTCACCTCCCCCCTCGACTCCATTCAAGGACCCAAGCAGTCGTTCCAGGTGCGACAAAGGTTCACCTATATCTCTTCCAACCTCATCTACTGCATCCGCTTCTCTAGATGTCAGCTGATTTACATCGGGGAGACTAAGCGGAGGTTGGGCGATTGTTTCGCCGAACACCTCCGCTCAGTCCTCAATAACCTACCTGAACTCCTGGTGACTCAGCACTTCTACTGCCCCTCCCATTCCCAATCCGACCCCTCTGTCCTGGGTCTCCTCCATTGCCAGAGTGAGCAACACCAGAAATTGGAGGAACAGCACCTCATATTCCTCCTCCCTTTTTCCTTCCTTCTCCCCCCCCAACCCCCATCAGTCTGAAGAAGGATTTTGACCCGAAACGTCGCCTATTTCCTTCGCTCCATAGATGCTGCTGCACCCGCTGGATTTCTCCAGCATTTTTGTGTACCTTCGATCTTCCAGCATCTGCAGTTCCTTCTTGAGCAGTAGTTACTAGATGTGTTTGAGGGAATGAGGAATGGGAAGGAAGTTGTTGGTAATATATACTCCTAGGAATTTTATGTTTTCAACCATTTTATGAATGCCTTCAATGCAAACTGGCGTATGTGTACTGCTTTGCTTCCTGAAGTCAATCACTATCTCCTTTGTCTTGCCTACATTGAGAGAAAGGTTGTGTCCTTGTCATCAGGACACGAGGTTCTCAATCTCCTTCCTCCACTCCGACTCGGACCACTTCTGTGTCATCTGAAAGCTTGGAAATCATGCCTTGTAAATTCCCATCCAAATTGTTGATATAAAACATAAACAGCAAAGAGCCCAGCACTGATCCCCGAAGCACACCACTAGCCACAGGCCTCTAGTTTAAAAAACAAGCTTTTACCATCACTCTCTACTTCCTTCCATGACACTAATTTTCAATTGTCAGCTCGCTCTCCTTGGATCCCATGCAATCTAACCTTCCAGAGCAGCCTACCATGTGGAACCTTATCAAATGTCTTGCAGAAGTCCATGTCCATGAAGATCATTCAGTGAACTAACTAAACAATGAGGTTAAGCTGTAGGATCTTCATGCATCAAAGCATTTGATGAAAAAGGTACAATAAGGTACGTTACTGGATGTAACACTGCGAGAGTTGCAAGCAAGTGGTTGAGAGGATGGCTAGAACTTGTGGCCATGTGGCAATTTACTCATTCAACATCAAACTCACACTATCCACAATCCAATGGCGAGGTTAAGGAATGATGTAATAACAGCCAAACTGCTTCCAAGGAAGACAAAAGAAGTGTGAGGGATAACGTTCCTCGTCCTATGGAAGCAGACTACTGTCAAGATTTACTTCTAGTCCACTCAGACACTGCTGAACTGTCGGACTGGATTATTATCTGAGCTTCAAGATTGTTTAAACCAAAAACTCCAACTGAACTAAGCAGAAAGAGGGAGAAGAGGGTAACAAAGCTTCCTGCTGAAGAAGGGTCTCGACCCGAAACTTCATCCATTTCTTCCCTGCAGAGATGTTGCCTGTCCCGCGGAGTTACTCCAGCTTTTTGTGTCTATCGTCCTGCTGAAACATGGCAACTGAGGAGGTGTCACCTGTTAAACTGGATGATGTGGTCATCAACCAACCACAACACAAGTGTGAAAGAAGAAAGGTGGCAAAAAACTACAGTGATCAGGCAGTTGTTATGACTGCAGTTATGTCAAATGAAGCCTTTGGAAAGTGTTGTATACTGCTCACATTGACTTTAAATAAGGATGGTGTACAGAGAGGTTTGGGAAACTGAACAAATTATTTTAGTTTAGTTTAGTTCATTTAGTCACGTGTACAGTGAAAAGCTTTTTGTTGCGTTCTATGCAATTCAGTGAAAAGACGATACATGATTACAATCAAGCCATCTGCAGTGTAGAAATACAGGATAAAGGGTAAGATAAAGTCCAGTCAAGTCTGATTAAAGAAAGTTCGAAGATCACCAAAGAGGCAGATGGGAGGTCAGGGCCACTCTCTATTTGGTGAGAGGACAGTTCAGTTGCCTGATAACAGCTGAAGAGGAACTGTCCTTGAATCTGGAGATATGTATTTTCAAAAAGAATTAGCCGAAGATATACTGCTATTCAAGGTCGAGGTTTCAAGGTCAGCTTATTGTCACATGTACCAATTAAGGTACAGTGAAATTTGAGTTACCATACAGCCATACTAAGTGAAAAGCAACAAGACACAGAACCACATAAAAGTTAACATAAACATCCATCACAGAGGATTTCACTTTCCTCATTGTGATGGAAGGCAATAAAGTTCAATCTTCTTTCTCTTTGTTCTCCCGCGGTCGAGGCAGTGAAACCATCCGCAGTCGGGGCAATCAAACCACCCGCAGTCGGGGCGATCAAAGCCCCTGCAGCCGACAATCAAAAATGTTTTTGCAGAGCAAAAATGTTGAGGCTCAACGAGATGACAGTGAACAGCAACTAGAGAAAACCAAGAACTGAGAAAACACTACACAATACTATCTTCTAGACTTCATGTTGGTATTATCTAACTATATTTTTCTGGATTGGAAACCTGTAATGAAAAAGAAATAACAGGCTCCATCTAGTGTCTTTTCATGGTAGTGCAGCAATTTTAAGCATTAAATATTTAGGTCAGAAAGTGTCTCAAAGAAGGAGATTGATCATTGCAGACTTGCAGTAATAAATTCACAATCCTTAATTAGAACATAACTCAAGAACCCATAGATGTGACAATTTTGTTTTAATCAAAGGAAGAATGCAACACAACGGAACAAACAGAGATTGAACCTCTACCCATTCAGAAATTTATTCAAGGTTCTTTTCCAGTTACCCCATTTGCTCCTGCCCCTAAAGACTTTTCCCAGAAGTGTTAATTGAAGGGTAAATAATGGCTGAAGCCAACGGGGTCAACTCATTGAACAAATAGTGAGAGGGGTCTTTCATCCACATTTTAAAACACATTTGCTCTTCTATAAGAACATTTCTGTTTTATCAGGTTTTTTTTTGCCACTTTGCCATTTCAGTGTTATCTCGATTTGAAGTTTCAATCAACACATCCACTGTATATTTTCCAATCGATCGATCGGACATAACTGGGACTATTACTGGACGGTGAGTAACATGGGGAATTGCAGCTACAAGGTATGGGGAATTCTGCTGTAACATGATAGCAGTGTTCCTGTAAATCCTTATGTGGTAGAAAATTGTATTAAAACAACAATCGTGTCAATGGGCGAAAGGGGGTCAGGGACTAGAAAGTTTCAGATTTCTTTCTGCAGGATTTTCAAAAACAATGTTTTTTCACTAGCAGTAACTTATTTTTGTTACTGCCAGCTAGTAAACGTTAAAAGTTACATACATTGTTTAATAAACCATTGTTGCACAAGGTTCAATGGAAATTATGTCAGTTTCAATGGCCACCCACGGTTAAAGCATCAGCTGTATTTTTAAGAGTCAATGGTGTCTGATTATAGCAGGGTGGTTACATGGAAATGTGTTTTTTCACCCACTATAGACAGCCTATTTTCTGCTTGTTAATTCTCAAAGTATCTCTTAGGAGGTTCTTTAGATCCCAATCAAAATTGCTTTATAACCAGTTTTCCACACGCAATACAAATAGTGCTCCCAAATTAATTATTTGTGTTATATTTATTTGTGATATGGAAACATGCTATATCAGAATTGAGTAGGGTCGAGTATGTGCCTCAAGCTAAATTAAAACAAATCACCTCATTGGAATATGTGATCTGTGTTGTGGAACTGTATCATCAGTTATTCTACCTAATGGGCTGGAAAAGCAAGGTATATTGGAACTCAGGCACATCAGCAGGGCTACTCTGTCCTTCTGCACTCCATTTACAGAAGGTTCTCTACCCCAGCTACATGTGGCAGCCAAGTACATGGATAGGAAAGGTTTAGAGGGATATGGGTCAACTATAGGCAAATAGGATCTTAGATGGGCATTTTGGTTAGCATGGAAGAATTAGACCAAAGAGCCTGCTGCCCTGCTGCATGAGTCTATATGCCTAAGAGGAACACAATGTTTGGCCAGAATGTGACCCCTGCAATGTAGTTGATCTTTATTTACCTCCCTAGTCACGGCTCGAAGTTGCCCAGATGCCATTGGCCACCTAACGTCCCGCCAGGCAACCTAAAGGTTGTGTCATTTTGCCCGGCTTGGCAAGAACCCAGGACACCTGCCGTTCAACTCTGAGCGGGCCCCCCTCTCTCTGTCTCTCTCTGTCTCCGCCTGCCATCCGTATCCGTGTCTCCGCTCTCTGCTCTCCGGCTACTCCTCACCTGCCGGCAAGGCCGGCCGCCTTGCACATACGCGCAACCACGGGCAGCACATCATCGGCCGCCCTGCAGATGCGCACTGCCACGGCAACTGGTCAACGCCGGGCACTTTCTCCCTCCCTTTGCATTGTGGGAGATCTGGCCGCCATTGGTGCCCTGTCGCCGCCTCACCACGACTGCTGAAAACCAACGCAGAATCACTCCCTGGAGCTGGAGTAACTCTCTGGAGTAACTCTTGCTTCTGGTTTCCTGGTCCTCCAAAAATATTCTAAATGGAATTTAAACTGGAGGTGGTGGAGGGTCCATCACCAAACCAAACTTTGAAAAATAACAGCTTATTGCACTTTATCTGTTTATTTCAAGTTCAAGTTCAAGTGAGTTTATTGTCATGTATCCCTGATAGGACAATGAAATTCTTGCTTTGCTTCAGCACAACAGAATATAGTAGGCACTGACTACAAAACAGATCAGTGTGTCCATATATCATTGCAAATAACAGATAATGGGCTATTAATGTTCAGAGTTTTGTCCGAGCCAAGTTTAATAGCCTGATTGTGTATATATATGGTCTATGGTATATAAACACACTGAACTTTTATCTCCTGTTCTGTATTATGTTTACATATTCTGTGGTGCTGCAGCAAGCAAGAATTTCATTGTCCTATCTGGGACAAATGACAATAAAACTCTCTTGACTCTTGACTTGGACTTAAGCAAAAATGGGTTCTTGGGGAAAAAAGAGCTACCTTAAATTTAGTTGTGTCTGGTTGGGTAACTATGGTAGGGTGAAGACTATTCCATACTTTAATTGTGCGAGGAAACTCCATGTAGCAGCCAGCATCTCAGGGTAGAAGAAATTGGGTGACATTTCAGGTAGAGACCCTTCTTTCGACTCCCTCTGGTTTTAGTGTTTTTAGTTTAATTTAAAGATACAGCATGGAAACAGGCCCTTTGGCCCACCGAGTCGACGCCGACCACTGATCACCCGTACACTAGTTCTATCCTACACATTAGCGACGTAAGTCAAGAGTCAAGAGTGTTTTATTCTCTCACGTCCCAGTTAGAACAATGAAAAACTGTAATTTGGCAACCTAGAAAGCTGCGAAGGTTGCCTGGCTGACAACAGAGAAAAAAGGTGAAGTGAGAACCCTGCTAGTTCAGGAATCATTCTGATAGACAGTTCCAGAGATTCACCACTCTGTGTAAAATATGATTTTCTCATCTCGGTCCTAAAAGATTTCCCCCTTATACTTAAACTGTGACCCCTTGTTCTGGACTTCCCCAACATCGGGAATAATCTTCCTGCATCTAGCCTGTCCAACCCCTTAAGAATTTTGTAAGTTTCTAAATTTGAGCGAGTACAAGCCGAATCTATCCAGTCTTTCTTCATATGAAAGTCCTGCCGTCCCAGGAATCAGTCTGGTGAACCTTCTCTGTACTCCCTCTAAGGCACGAATGTCTTTCCTCAGATTAGGAGACCAAAACTGTACGCAATACTCCAGGTGTGGTCTCACCAAGACTCTGTACAACTGCAGTAGATCCCCCCTGCTCTTATACTCAAATCCTTTTGCTATGAATGCTAACATACCATTCGCTTTCTTCACTGCCTGCTGCACCTGCATGCCTACTTTCAATGACTGGTGCACCATGACACCCAGGTCTCGTTGTATCTCCCCTTTTCCTAATAGGCCTTTTTTTCTTCAGGGGTGTTAAATCCATGGTGGATCTCAAAATGGTTTCTACAATAGTGTCCAGTCACCCCTTTTGAATTCAATTAAGGGAGAATTTAAGATATTATAGGTGAGTTTGTCCTGCAATTGGTTTGCTTGCTTCTTTTCAGATACCTCTATGGAAAACCTGTGAAAGGAAATGTGACGGTCACTCTATCCTTGCCGATCTACTCTGAGACGCTAACCAAAACATATGAGGTACTTTTGGGATTACTGTTTACTTACCTGGCTAATCTTGACCCCAATTAAACACTGAAACAGACCATTCAGCCCCATGTGTTGATGATGATGCTCCACATCAGCCTCCACACCCTGGTCACCATATCCACCCACTCCTCCTCTTTCAATTTTCTCCTTCAACCCTATCTCTGCTCTTTCATTCCAACACAACCTGTGGGAACAGGTTTCATGGTCCCCCTACCCTCTGGCTATGGAGAATTCTCTAGTATTTTCTAATTTCCAGCTAGATTTATTAATGATGTTGAATGCTCCTAACTCCTTCCACATTCTTTGGGCTGACACCTGAATTAAAACTCTGGCTGCTGTTATATTCTCCTATTCACATTAATAACTCACAATGGGAAGAAAGTAAAGACAGCACTTCTACTCGCTCTATCTGCACTGTTGAGGACTATGTGCTGTGGTGCTGCAGTTAATGCAATCACCCATTTGTGCACAGCAATACCACATAAGCAGTACAAACATAGCCATGTTGTCTGTTTTTGGTGATATTAGTTGAAGTATAAATACTGGTATGGTCTAATCACGGCCCTATAAATGATAGTAAGACATCCTTGTTCCTGTACCCAAAATTCTTGGTCAGCATACATATGCTGCACTTTTTGCTTTTAGTGACTAGAGATTGGACACCCTGGTCTCTGTGCATCAACATTTCCCAATCTAATATTATTTAAATAATACTGTGGTTTTCTGTTTGTCCTTCTGAAGTGGATATGTTTACGCTCAACAAACTACTGGAGGAACTGAGTGCATCAGGCAGCATCAGTACTGATGCAGGATCTCAACTTGAAACATTAACTAGGCCTTTGCCTCCGCAGATCCCACTTGTCCCGCTGAGTTTCTCTAGCAGCTTTTTTCCTCAATTTCCCTATTACTTTTTCATCAATACTCATCTTCCATCTGGGCATGTTGCAGATTTCCAAACTCAATTTTGCACTATATCACAACTGGACATTGTTGTCCTAAGCTAATCATTGGTGTTATTGTTTAAACGTTATTTTTCCCTCTCCATTAGTCCATTCTGCCATTTGCTGCACATCAAACCGCCTAAATGCCCTAATAACAGCTCATTCCCACAGTTACCCTGGTTCCCACCTTTCAGAGATATTCGTCTTGTTCTTTCCATCCTTTCCCCCATCATTCTCCCCCCCCCCCCCCCCCCCCCCACCCCCCCCCCCCCCCCCCCCCCCCCCCACCCCCCCCCCCTTCTCCCCAATTTGCTGCTCATATTTTTCTCTCAGTCCCAGTTCTAACCAAGGGTCTTGACTTTAAATGTTTATTTCTCTTTACACAGCTACTTCCTGAGCTGCTGATTAGTTATTTTTGGAGCCAATAACATAATTCATTTTTAGATTAAAATTGTGATGTGTAAATCTTCAAACGTTAATTTTCCCTTCTTTTGCAGATGGATGGAACTGCTGATTTTGCCTTCCTTTTCTCTGAACTGCACGAGTTCGTCCTCGGAATTTTTGGAACATTTCTGGGCTTTGATGATGTATTCGTACCAAACAAGACGCTGAAGGAAAACGCATTGGAAAATGCACTCTCTCTGATCATGCATCAGGTGCACCAAGTTACAATCACTGCAACTGTGAGTGAGTCTCACACCGGTAAGTAACACCAAGTTTACCTATAGGACTTAGAGCACTTATAGGCTATGACTTTTGAAGTCCACCATAAAGAAAAGGACATGCATTTTCATAGCGCCTTCTCCATTGTCCTGCTTCACAGCCAAGTAATTATTTTTGAAGTACTTTCATTGTTGCAATGTAGGAAAAATAATAGCCAAATTTATACACTAAGTTCTCATCAATAACATAGACCACAGAAGAGCACAGCGCAGAAACAGGCCCTTCAGCCCACAATGTCTGTGTTGAACATGATACCAACTCTTATCTGCCTGCACATAACCAATATCCCTTCCTTCCCTGCATATACATGTAAAACGATAATGATGAGACAATCTGTTTTCAATAAAATGAGTTGAGGGATAATTATCAGTCCGGACATTGATCTTCCATGCTCTTTGAAATAAATAAGAGCTATGGGATCATACATGGTCTAAAAAAGGGTCCCGACCCAAAGCGTTGCCTTCCCATTCCCTCCCCAGATGCAGCCTGACCCGCTGAGATACTCCAGCATTTTTTGTTTTGCTCATTGCTATGGGATACTTTATTTTGACCAAGGACATTAAAGGATATTAAAGGCATTCAGAATTAAAGGACGTTCATTTAGGATGAGGAGAAATTTATGTAGTCAGAGGGTGATGAATCTGTGGAATTCTTTGCCACATAAGGCTGTGGAGGACATCAGTGGATATTTTTAAGGCAGAGATAGACAGATATTTGATTACTACAGGTGTCAGAGGTTATAGGGAGAAGGCAGGAGAATGGGGTTACGAGGGAGAGATAGATCAGCCATGATTGAATGGCGGAGTAGACGATGGGCGGAATGGCCTAATTCTACTCCTATCACATGAAATGATCTTATCACCTTATGGCATAGATGAGATCAAACACCTTCTGGAAAAAGCAGCATCATGGAATATGACCGAGATTCATCGTAGAATCATCGAGTTGCACAGCACGGAAACAGACCAACTCAATCTTGCTGAGCATGTTGACTTTCTGAACTAGTCTGTATTTGCCTCAGATCTCTATAAACCTTTCCCATTGATTAACCTATCAATATGTTTTTTTTAATATTGTAATGTACCACCTTTGTTCTGTCTTCTCGCAGCTCATTCACCCACTGTTTGAAAACTTGCCCCTCACCCCACTAACTCATCCACTCTTGCCTGAAACTAATGTTATCTAATTTTAGACGTTATAAGGCCACCCTTTAGCCTCCTATGCCCCAGGGAAACTGCAGGTATTCAGTCTCTTATTACAATACAATCCCTACAGTTCCAACAACATCCTTGTAAATATTTTCTGTATCCTCTTTAGTTTAATCACATCCTTCCTACAGTACGGTGATCAAACTGCACTCAATATTATAAGTGCTCTCTTAATTTAGTTTAAAGATACAGCACCGGGCTGGCTGAGGAGGCCAGATATAGGCCCCGACCTCGGGTGGACTATGAGGGGGAGAACTGGTTATTTTTGGTGCCTTCCCTCACAGTGAATTCTGCTGTGGGGGGACGTTTCATGTTGATTTCTATAGTGTACTGTTTCTGTGTCTTTTTTCTTATTCTCTTTTTTCTCTTTTTTTGATTTGTATGGATTTATTGCATTGATCTGTTCAATTAATTTAATTAATCTTTGTAAAGCACTTTGGTTCAAATACTGGTTTTGTTGAAAAGTGCTATATAAATAAATATTATTATTATTATTATTATGGATATAGCCCCTTCGGCCCGCCGAGTCCGCGCCGGCCAGCGAGCCCTGTACACTAACATAATCCTACACACCAGGGACAATTTACAATTTTACCAAAGCCAATTAACCTACGAACTTGTACATCTTTGGAATGTGGGAGTAAACCCACACGATCACGGGGAGAATGTACAAACTCCATACAGACAGCATGTCGGTGATCAGGATCGAAATCGGGTCTCTGGCAGTGTAGGGCAGCAACTCTACCACTGCGCCACCGTGGTGCACTTGCAAATGTCCCATACAGTTGTGACATGACATCCTAACTCTTGTACTCATTGTCCCATCCAATGAAAGGCAAGGGTGTCAAACATCACCTCCTTGTTTAACTCATCACCACTTTCAGGAAACTGTGTACTGTACCTCTAGGTCTCTTGATTCAACAACACTCTCCGGATCCCTCTCTTGATACCATACAACCTTCTGTCTCGGTGACAAGAGAGCTCTCGCCTCCGATGAGAAGGTTGATTGGATTGGCCATATTGGCTAACCTACCTCCCAGCTTGCCAGGTATCCAAGAGGGATGCTGGTCTCCAATAGATCATCTCCATTCCCCAGTTCCAAGACATTAGATTTCACTTGTTTTTCTCATAGAATTTAATTGACAGTAACAATTTGGATTAAATGAATATTCTTTAACTGTTGAAAATATTTATATTTGCCTTGATTACAGGCTGGAAGACACTTTCCAAATACATAAGTCTTTCCTACTCTTCTTTGGCTCTCAGGTCACTGTTCATTGGACGTTACTACAGAGGACCATTCAATCCATTATGCTAGGACTAGTTGTAAAGATCTTGCCCAGTTACCTCCAATACAATCTGCCCCATTGTCCAAACCCTTAATGTTTCCATTCCTTCAGGTATCTGTTCTTGATTCTAAAGCCATTCTTTAATCCAAGATCTGGAAGTCCTTCAATTGACCTCCATCCACTTTTTCCTTCCTGAAATTTACATCTGATAGACACATAGAAACATAGAAAATTGGTGCAGGAGTAGGCCATTTGGCCCTTCGAGCCTGCACCGACATTCAATATGATCATGGCTGATCATCCAACTCAGTATCCCGTACCTGCCTTCTCTCCATAACCCCTGATCCCTTTAGCCACAAGGGCCACATCTAACTCCCTCTTAAATATAGCCAATGAACTGGCCTCAACTCCCTTCTGTGGCAGAAAGTTCCAGAGTCTGTGTGAAATTTTTTTTTCTCATCTCGGTCCTAAAGGATTTCACCTCTATCCTTAAGCTGTGACCCCTTGTCCTGGACTTCCCCAACATCGAGAACAATCTTCCTGCACCTAGCCTGTCCAACCCCTTAAGAATTTTGTAAGGTTCTATAAGATCCCCCCTCAATCTCCTAAATTCTAGCGAGTACAAGCCAAGTCTATCCAGTCTTTCTTCATATGAAAGTCCTGACATCCCAGGAATCAGTCTGGTGAACCATCTCTGCATTTCCTCTATGGCAATAATGTCTTTCCTCAGATTTGGAGACCAAAACTGTACGCAATACTCCAGGTGTGGTCTCACCAAGACCCTGTACAACTGCAGTAGAACCTCCCTGCTCCTATACTCAAATCCTTTTGCTATGAATGCTAACATACATTCGCTTTCTTAACTGCCTGCTGCACCTGCATGCCTACTTTCAATGACTGGTGTACCATGACACCCAGGTCTTGTTGCATCTCCCTTTTTCCTAATCAGCCACCATTTAGATAATAGTCTGCTTTCCTGTTTTTGCCACCAAAGTGGATAACCTCACATTTATCCACATTATACTGCATCTGCCATGCATTTGCCCACTCACCCAGTCTATCCAAGTCACGTTGCAGCCTCCTAGCATCCTCCTCACAGCTAACACTGCCCCCCAGCTTAGTGTCATCCGCAAACTTGGAGATGTTGCATTCAATTCCCTCGTCCAAATCATTAATATATATTGTAAATAGCTGGGGTCCCAGCACTGAGCTTTGCGGTACCCCACTAGTCACTGCCTGCCATTCTGAAAAGGACCCGTTTACTCCTACTATTTGCTTCCTGTTTGCCAGCCAGTTCTCTATCCACATCAATACTGAACCCCCAAAACCGTGTGCTTTAAGTTTGTATACTAATCTCTTATGTGGGACCTTGTCGAAAGCCTTCTGAAAGTCCAGATATAACACATCCACTGGTTCCTCTTCTTCCACTCTACTAGTTACATCCTCGAAAAATTCTATAAGATTCGTCAGACATGATTTACCTTTCGTAAATCCATGCTGACTTTGTCCAATGATTTCACCACTTTCCAAATGTGCTGCTATCCCATCTTTAATAACTGACTAGCAGTTTCCCCACTACCGATGTTAGACTAACTGGTCTATAATTCCCAATTTTCTCTCCCCCTCCCTTTTTAAAAAGTGGTGTTACATTAGCTACCCTCCAATCCACAGGAACTACTCTAGAATCTAAAGACTTCTGAAAAATCATCATTAATGCATCCACTATTTCTGGAGCTTCTTCCTTAGGTACTCTGGGATGCAGCCTATCTGGCCCTGGGGATTTATCGGTCTTTAATCCATTCAATTTACCTAACACCACTTCCCGGCTAACCTGGATTTCACTCAGTTCCTCCATCTCCTTTGACCCGCGGTCCCCTGCTATTTCCGGCAGATTATTTATGTCTTCCTTAGTGAAGATGGAACCAAAGTAGTTATTCAATTGGTCCGCCATGTCCTTGTTCCCCATGATTAATTCACCTGTTTCTGACTGCAAGGGACCTACATTTGTTTTAACTAATCTCTTTCTCTTCACATATCTATAAAAACCTTTGCAGTCAGTTTTTCTGTTCTCTGCCAGTTTTCTTTCATAATCCATTTTCCCTTTCCTAATTAAGCCCTTTGTCCTCCTCTGTTGGTCTCTGAATTTCTCCCAGTCCCCTGGTAGGCTGCTTTTTCTGGCAAAGTTGTATGCTTTATCTTTTGCTTTGATACTATCCCTGATTTCCCTTGTTATCCACGGATGCACTACCTTCCCTCATTCATTCTTTTGCCAAACTGGGATGAACAGTTGTTGTAGTTCATCCATGCAGTCTTTAAATGCCTTCCATTGCATATCAACCGTCAACCCTTTAAGAATTAATTGCCAGTCAATCTTGGCCAATTCACGTCTCCTACCCTCAAAGTTACCTTTGCCATGGTATTGACCATAAATTCCAATATCTCTGAATGTTGGTCAGGCTCATGACCCTCAACAAAGTAGCCAAGGTAATTTAAACACATTTACGGTATTCTATATGTGCAAAATAAGACTGCTGCAGATGCTGGAGATCTGAAATGAAAACAGAAATACACAGCAGGTTATCAATGGAGAGCGAAAAACACATTTGGAAATGCATATATGTTGAGGAATTGACTTTTATGACCTGATTGCACTAATTCTTGTTTGAACTGGGTCACTCGGGTAATTTGACTGAACACTTCCAGTCAGAAAACATTGTTTATTGCCTGACTTGATGAGTGTTTTCAGTATGTTCTGATATGAACCCTTGTAACTTACATCCTAAGGTGTGACGCAGAGCACAGCAATAAACATCTCCATTTCACTCTCGAAATATAAGCTGAAGGTTCTGGACTATCAGAAAATCTTAAAGCCTCCTCAGAACTACACAGCATATGTAAGTACTGACAGTGAGATGTTTCAGACTGTGTAGGAGCAGGCACCAAGGGAGATGGTTTGGGGTGGGGGTTTTCACCAGATGAAGGGAGGAAGGGATCTGACAAGGAGGTAAGGGACATTGTGGGGGGGGGGGGGGGGGGGGGGGGGAGGTGGTCTTTCATTGAATGGTGAAATGGAGAGCAATGGTTGCCATGGGGTACAATGGAGAGATGGGGGAGTGGAAGAGACAACATGCAAGTGGGAATTGGTAGAAGAGGGAGATGAAAGGGAAGGAAGGTATGAAGGTATTAGTAAAGGAGTTTGGAAGTGAGGGAGAGATCTCTAACTTGCACATATCAGTCACAAACATGCACAAACCTGCCACATTCCTATTTAATCTTTCCACTCTCACTGTACACCTATGCCCTCTAGTTCTTGATTCTCCAGTATTGGCGGCATAGTGGCATAACTACTTCATCTGGAAAATTGTTCACAATACCTGCTATCTTCATTGTGAAAAGATGTCCTTCATATTCCTATCAAATTGTTCCCTTCTCACCTTAAACCTATGACCTCTACTTCTTGGCTCCACTAACCCAGAAAAAAGACTGTACATTCTCCCCATCTATTCCCCTCATGATTCTATACACCTCAATAGGATCAGTCTCCTGTACTCCAAGGGATGAAATTCTACGCTGCCCAACCTCTCCTTGTATTTCAGGCACTCAGGTTCAGTTATAAACCTCGCACGTTTTCCAGCTTAATGGCATCTTTCCTTTGGCAAGATAACCAAAACTGAACACAACATCCAAGTGCAGCATCACTAACGTCTTGCACAACTATAACATAATGCTCTAACTTCTATATTTAATTCCCTGTATAATGAAGGGCAGCATGCTAAACACCTTTTTAACCATCCTACCCACCTGCGATGCTACTTTCAGGGAACTACTATGTACTTGTATTCTTGGATCCCTCTGCTCTACAACACTCCCTGGGCCCTGTAGTTCACTGTGAGGATTCTGTGCTGGGTATACTTCCCAAAATGCAACACCTCACATGTATCTGAATTAAACTACATTTGCTTTTCCTTGCCCCACTTGCCTAGCAGATCAAGATCCTGCTGTGATTTTTGAGAACCTTCTTCATTATCTATCATCCTATTTTACTGTCAAACTTTCTAAGCATGCCTTGTACATTATTTTCCAAATCACTGATATAGATAACAAACAGCACACTGCATCCTACCAAGATGCTAATTTTGCATCTAGTTCACCAGCTGTCATTGGATGCGATTTAACCTTGAAGAGCAGTCTACGAAGCGGAGCCTTATCAAAGGATGAAGTCCCATATGGACAATGTCTATGGCCTTGCCTTCATGAACATTTCAGATGACTTCTCCATGAAACGATTAAATTCATGAGGCACGATCTCCCATGTAAAGAACATGTGACTATCCCGCATCGACCCACATCTTAGTTTAATTTATTGTCATGTGTACTGAGGTACTGTGAAAAGCTTTTTGTTGTGTGCTATCCAGTCAGTGGAAAGACTTTCCAGATGCATTTTTATCTTTTTCCTCTGAATCCTCTCCAGTAAATTTCCTATTACAGATATTAAACTTAGTAATTGTCTCCATTTATTTTGTAAGCAAATATGGAAATTGTTACTAGTACTGACTTTTATTCCACTTATTTAATGATTTCATAGTTGGATTCAAAATCATGTCCCTCGGTCAATAATCCAACCATCTAGTTTATGCCCATAATTAACTGTGCTTCACAGTAACCCTTTGGTATACCACCTCTGATGGAAGGCATTGAAAATTAAATTCAACCTCTGCAGTGTTGCATCCTTTTTCATTTTCACTTGCTTCTGAATTTAATGATGGAATAAGCCCTGATAGGAAGCTCATCTCGAAATTTCACGAAAATTCCTCACCATCCACAGAATTCCTGGATTACAAGGGAAGCTGGTCCCACTGGTAGCAGTCTTGGGCCTTCTCGGCTAAAATTGTCTAAATGTTTTTCTTGTACATTTGCAGGTTCAGCTGACACGCTTTGATCACCAAAAACTTTCAGTACAAGACAGGAAGAACAGCTTCATTGCCGAAATCACACAGGCGAAGAACCCTCTAGAAACCAGTGACACATCAGACATATCCTTGAATACCATCAACATCACTACTCCAGAGAGCGGGCTTGTTCAAATTCAGTTTCCATTGCTGCCAAATATTGTCAGCTTATCGATAAAGGTAAGGATTATATACAAGTTCACGAGTTATAGGAGTAGAATTAGGCCTTTTGGCCCATCGAGTCTACTCTGCCATTCAATCATGGCTGATCTCTGCCACCTAATCCCATTTTCTTGCCTTCTCCCCATAACCCTTGACACCTGTTCTAATCAAGAACTTTTCTATCTCTGCCTTAAAAAAATAATTCCTCCAACGCGCATACACACACACACACACACACACTCACACTCACACACACACTGACCTCTAACATTTTAAACAGATGCACTGTAGAAAGTGTCCTATCTGGATGTATCACAGCTTGGTTTGGTAACAGGTATGTCCAAGACTGGAGAAAGTTGTGGATGTAGCCCAGCCAATCAAAAAATCTAGCTTCCACCTATCAACTCCATCTACACGACACAATGCCTTGGGGGAGCAGCCAATACAATCATTCCTTGTTCTCCCCTCTCCCATCAGGCAGAAGATAAAAAGCTTGCAGCCAGTACTACCAAATTCAGAATCAGTTTCTTCTCCACTATTAGTGAACTTTTGATTTGACCTCTCATAACCTAAGGATGAATTCCCGTTCTCCCAATTTACCTTGCTGCGGCCCGTATACTTTTATTTTACCTGCACTTTCTCTGTCACTGTGGCACTATATTCTTCATTCAGTTTCCTAAACTACCTTGTTTAAAAGAAACACATGTACAGTTTGGCTATACTCATGTATGGTATGGTTTGGAGAGGGCGCAAAACAATGTTTTTCACTACACCTCGGTACACTTGGGAATAATAAACCAATATCATACACACATACATATACACCAACATGCATAATTAAGCATTCACACGCACATGTATGCACACAAACAAACCACCTCCAACATGCACACTATTATATATGTACACTAACTTGCACATACCGGCCACAAACGTGCATGTATCTGCCTCATTCCTATTAAATCTTTCTACACTCACCATAAACCTATGCTCTCAAGTTCTTGATTCCTGACCTATTTGCGGTGGCACAGTGGAGTAGCAGTCGAGTTGCTGCCTTACAGTGCCAGAGACCCGGGTTCAATCCTGACTACAGGTGCTGGCTGTGCGGAGTTTATACGTTCTCCCCGTGACCACGTGGGTTTTCCCCGGGTACTCTATTTTCCTCCGACACATTAAAAACATACAGATTTGTAGGTTAATTATTTGACTTTGGTGAAAATTGTAAATTGTCGCTAGTGTGTAGGATAGTGCTGGTGTACAGGGATCACTGGTTGGTGTGGACTCCGTGGGCTAAAGGGTCTGTTTCCGTGCAGTATCTCTGAACTAACCTAAACTAAACTATGCCCTGGGTAAAAGACAGTGGGCATTCAATGGTAGATGTGTGTGTTTGGTTCAATGGTCCTTTATTGCCACCTATACCTAGGCATAATTAAATTATTGTTTTGAAATTTACCTTATCTTGGCCCCTCATGATTTTACACACCTCCATAAGACGTGCATTCCCTCCTTGTATTTTCAAGGACTGCAAGTAAAGGATCGCTGGAGGCAATGTTATTTACTTTTTGCCAAACATTAATTCCCTTAGCAAAGGACCACATGTGCACATTAGAAGCAGATGCACATGAAATCTGGGGTAGATAAGCCATGATCATGTGCATCGTGGGTTAGGCTTGAAAGGCAAAGTGGTCTACTGTTGCTCCTATTTGAGGCAAACATTAAGTGGCTGATTATGTTCATGATGAACTTCCCAACAGGCAACATTTGAGAGTGCAGTGGTCGTAATTGAGGTGGGATCAAACCAAAAAGCACCTGCCATCTATCTCCATGTTCTGAGGCCTGTTGTCAAGGTAATGCGATGGGAAATTATGTATAACACGTGCTGCTAATCTTCAGCATCTTTGTTTAATACCTTTTATAACTTTAGTCTTGTTTAAAAGCTTACCTTTTTCATTAATTAGATTTGTCTTTTCCTAGGTGGGATTACCATTTGAATTTAGCACTGAGAGTTCTGATTCATCAAAAGAGTTTACCTACCAGGTAATTTAATTCATAATATATGTAATCCTAAGGAAAAGAAAGATTCATTTTATTAAAGCAAGTCCCACTTCTTTAAAATAAAGTAAATATTTAATGTCTTTAAAGTGTTCTACCAGTTTCTATACGAGCGAACTCCTTGCATGATGAGGTCCTGTAAAGTGCAATAGGGGAACAATTCATGAATGTGGAAGGTATTCATTTAGTGAGGAAGGATGGGTGTGATTTCCAGAAGAACCCTCTGCAGTTTAACTGTTCCTGTGGGATATTTTCTCTCTCACCCAAGACGGGTGCAGGATTGTTTAAGGACACCCTACAGCGTGGAGTACTCCCTTGTTGTGGATGAGAATGTAGTAATTATTACGTGGTTGTGAGGTAAAGGGCATATAATCTGTTGAGATGGTGGTTGCTGCAATATCATATCATAGATGGGACTAGTCAGTATCAATTCATTCACTTGCACTTTATGTGCAATGTGACAAATAAAACTGATTGTATTGTATTGTATTGTAGGTCAACACTTCATCCACAGTGAGGTGCTGGTGTGGTGTTTGGGTCCCAGCAACAAAACATTTTTTCTCTCACCCCCTCCCCCTCCCCTCCCCCTCCCCCTCCCCCCTCTCACCTCTTCTGGACATCTATCGTCTACATTCTCAATCTGACACGGAGTCTCAATCTGAAATGTGAACATCCCTTTGCTTCCACAGATGCTGCTCAACCTGATAAATTTATCCCATAGTTTGTTTTCTTCTTCACATTCCAGCATCTATGGTCACGTGTTTAGATTTAGAGCATGCAATTTTTAACACCATCCTTTCCCCACCTTGATCCAACTCTCAGGTAACATCAAAAGGTCAACCGGTAGCTATCGGTAAAAGTAACCTGACGAGAGTTCAAATAACTCCGGACATTTCATGGGCACCATTGGCTCACCTCATTGTCTATTACATAAAAGATGGTCTGGTGGTCAGTGATACTGTGGATCTGAATGTGGAAGGCATCTTTGCAAATAAGGTAAGACATTTTACTTGGGCCAAATAAAAAGTAAGGCAGTGATTCTGTTGCACTGTTTCCAACCTAGTGTACTGCTTTTGAAGTTCACAGTGCAGCCTCGTCTACACTGGAGAAACCAAATACAAATTGGGTTATTGCTTTTCAGAGCAGTTGCACTCAGTATACAAGTACGACCCTGACCTTCCAGTTTCCTGCCAATTTAATAACCATCCCATTCCCCTCTGACATTTCTGCCTTTGACCTCCTATGCTGTTCCAACGAGACCCAAGGTAAACACAAGGAACAATACCTCACCTTTCACCTGGGCACATTTCAGCTTGTAATGCTCAATCTCAAATTCTCCACCTTCAGATAACTTGCTCTTTGTTTCGTATCAGGATTGGCCATTCCTTTTTCTTTCATATCCTTCCCCATCAGATATACTGATCTGCTGGGCAAGCGCCAATGGACCAGTCAAGACAACATCTTCCAGATTTCACAACATCAACAACGTATTAAACAGTCGGAGAACCTTAATTAACCATTCAACGATGACATAATTTCATCCCATTGCAGGCAACTTCTTTGTTTAGGTTAAGGTCTAGGTTTATCATTGTCACATGTACCGAGGAACAGTGAAAAGCTTTGTTTTGCGTGCTATCCCATCAAATCAGATAATAATATGCATAAACACAATTAAGACAAACTTAAGTACAAAAGGTAGATTTTAGGGAAAGATACAGTGCAGAATGTAGTTTTAAACATTGTAGCGCACTAGTTCTAGAGACAAAGTCCAATGTCCGTAATGAGGTAAAGATGAATCGGATCGTTCCCTTGCACATGGAAGGGCTATTCAGAAGCCTAATAACAGAAGGGAAGAAGCTGTTCCTGAGTCTAATGGTGCACTTGTTCTGCCCACCGCCTTCATTCATTTTCTCTGCAACTTACAGCAGAATAGTTTTGTTTCTCTTTCCAAATCATTTGAAGGGTCTTCAGCCTGAAAAAAATAACCGCTTCTCTTTCAACAGAAACTGCCTGACTTGCTGAGATATATAACCATATAACAATTACAGCACGGAAACAGGCCATCTCGGCCCTACAAATCCGTGCCGAACAACTTTTTTCCCTTAGTCCCACCTGCCTGCACTCATACCATAACCCTCCATTCTCTTCACATCCATATGCCTATCCAATTTATTTTTAAATGATACCAACGAACCTGCCGCCACCACTTCAACTAGAAGGTCATTCCACACCGCTACCACTCTCTGAGTAAAGAAGTTCCCTCTCATGTTACCCCTAAACTTCTGTCCCTTAATTCTGAAGTCATGTCCTCTTGTTTGAATCTTCCCTATTCTCAAAGGGAAAAGCTTGTCCACATCAACTCTGTCTATCCCTCTCATCATTTTAAAGACCTCTATCAAGTCCCCCTTAACCTTCTGCGCTCCAGAGAATAAAGACTTAACTTATTCAACCTTTCTCTGTAACTTAGTTGTTGAAACCCAGGCAACATTCTAGTAAATCTCCTCTGTACTCTCTCTATTTTGTTGACATCCTTCCTATAATTGGGCGACCAAAAATGTACACCATACTCCAGATTTGGTCTCACCAATGCCTTGTACAATTTTAACATTACATCCCAGCTTCTATACTCAATGCTCTGATTTATAAAGGCTAGCATACCAAAAGCTTTCTTTACCACCCTATCTATATGAGATTCCACCTTCAAGGAACTATGCACAGTTATTCCCAGAACCCTCTGTTCATCTGTATTCTTCAATTCCCTACCATTTACCATGTACGTCCTATTTTGATTTGTCCTGCCAAGATGTAGCACCTCACATTTATCAGCATTAAACTCCATCTGCCATCTTTCAGCCCATTTTTCCAAATGGCCTAAATCACTCTGTAGACTTTGGAAATCCTCTTCATTATCCACAACACCCCCTATCTTGGTATCATCTGCATACTTACTAATCCAATTTACCACCCCTTCATCCAGATCATTGATGTACATGACAAACAACAAAGGACCCAACTCAGATCCCTGAGGCACCCCACTAGTCACCTGCCTCCAACCCGACAAACAGCCATCCACCATTACTCTCTGGCTTCTCCCATTCAGCCACTGTTGAATCCATCTTGCTATTCCTGCATTTATACCCAACAGTTGAACCTTCTTAACCAACCTTCCATGAGGAACCTTGTCAAAGGCCTTACTAAAGTCCATATAGACACCATCCACTGCTTTACCCTCATCAATTTCCCTAGTAACCTCTTCAAAAAATTCAAGAAGATTAGTCAAACATGACCTTCCAGGCACAAATCCATGTTGACTGTTCCTAATCAGACCCTGTTTATCCAGATGCTTATATCTAGAATTTTCTCTAGAACTATATCTAGAATTTTCCATTTAATTGAGTCAAAGCTTATTTTGGGGATGGGGTGGGTCATTAGTTATTGGCCAATGCTTTCTTGCCTGGACTTGCTCTTTGTCAATCTGTGGCCTAACTCTTCATATATCGAGGCTGAGCAATTTGTTGATGCCTGATTCCAGGCACCAAGGTTTCTTGTCAAGGTGGATGTGGAGAAAATGTCCCCAATTATGAGAGGGTCTAGAAGTGAGGATCATGTATAAAATAAAGAGTTACCCATTTAAGCCAGAGATAAGGCTATTTTCTTTTCTCTTGGAGGATTGTAATGCTTTGTAACTCTCTTCCTGAGATGGCAGTGGAAGGAGTCTTTGGATATTTTAAAGGCAGGTAGATAGATTTTGGATTTTCAAAGGAGGAGGCAGGAATACAGAATTGTGGTAACATTCAGTCAGTCACTGAATGGCAGAGGAGGTTAGATGCATGATAATGGTCTGGTTACCCACTATTACTGATAAGTTATTGCATTATTATTTCTTGTATATTTGTTGTGCCATTGCATCAGCGTGCCCATGAATCTGCAGCAAGTAAGAATTTCATTGTTCCATTCCTGGTGCATCTATTAACACTCTTGTGATGGATTGAATGGACTGAGTGCTTCCACTTCATATGTTATATATTTTGGGCATTACATGACTATATTTTATCAAAACAATATTTTGTAAATATGATCCAAGTGGCATGCAAATTATTAAACTACTTAGATAGGGATCTTGGCCAGCATAGATGAGTTGTTCTGAACGGTCTGCTTTTGTGTTATGTTAATCTATGCCAGGGGGTGGGGAACCTTTTCATGTTGGAAGGCCGCATTAAGTTAGCTTTAATCTAAAAAGGCCGCATCTAAGAAACTTAAATTAGATATACTTCAAAATGTACATTATTTTGTAAAAATCTAACTACTATGTACTAACTTCAAGAAAATGAAAAAAAATTGTTAATTCTAAAGTTAACTAACCTTTTAATGACTTTGTTGTGACTGCTTTTTGTGGGAAAGCATTTGAATATTTGATTGCAACATGGAGGTACGCAGTTTCAGCTGATCTTCTAGATGGGTATCCGTCGTTTGTGTTCTTAAAGGCGTCTTGATTTGGGTTAGGTAGGAGAATGTAGATTCGCAGCAATAAGTGGTTGAAAAGCAAGAAAGCATTTTTGGTGGATGTTGCCAAAGACGTGGGTTTTAACATGGGTATAGTTAACAATACTTATAACTTGTTGCAAAGTGTCACTTAAAATAGTAGATTTAGCACAGAGATTTTACTGATGTAAGATACAATGAAAATAAATTAGAGCACCTGGATCTGATAATACCTTTTTTTATCTGTGCAATAAACCCTTCACGTTTTCCTGTCATGGAAGGTGCACCATCTGTACATACACTCACTAAATCAACCAAATCCAGTCCAACTTCACAACATTTATCTTGAAAGTTGTTGAATAAATCTATTCCTCGTGTTCTACCCATAAGAGTGCCCAAAGTGAGTAACTTTGTAGCAAAGAAAATCTTCTGTTATGGTCTGAATGAAGTATAAAACCTGAGCCGAGTCAGTAGTATCAGTTGATTCAAAGTTGATAATACTGAAGACTGGATGGCAAGCAGACTCTCCCCAACATTTTCCCTCTCGTCAACCAGCCTCAGGTGGTGTTAACGCCAGTCAGGCAGGGAGGTTAACGTACATTCTAGAGTCGCATTAGAACTAAATCATGAGCATAACAAGTATTAAATTATTCCTCATGACTTACTAATGTTTTAATTGTGGCCGTCAGTCGGGGAAGATTATTTAGTTGAATCTTCTTTTACTCTTTGGTATTTTAAAAAATAATAAAAGACAGACAAAAACATATTAATAAAAATTAAAGGAATTGTTCTACAAAATTTGGATTCATTCAAAAGGCCGCACTTAATGGCCTAGAATGCTGCATGCGGCCTTAAGGCCGCAGGTTCCCCACCCCTGATCTATGCCTTGCTTCTCTGCGAGGTGTGTGGTGTATGTCTCCTTGGACCTATTTATGTTGGCCCATGTGCGAACGTGGCGCCGACGGACGAGAGGCCGAAGCAAAGAAGTCAAAGCCAAAGAACGTAATGGAAACGAGGCCGAAACGACAATAAACCAAAAGAGTCCGAAGACGAAACGCCTACTAACCGAAAGGATGGGACGCCTAAATGCAAACTAACCGAAAGGGCATGACGCCTAAAACCCAAGGAACCGAAAAGCTTCGACTTCTTTGCTTCGGCTTCTAGTCTGTCGGCGCCACGTCTGGGTACCATGTTGGCCAGTGGGCGGTGGCCATTTTGGCATGACTTGTGCAGCGGCAGATGTTGGAGGGCTGATTCTGAGTTGCTTAAAGTGGACTGGTCTGTGGCCATTGAGTCCAATGTAGATCCTCTGCAACATAGGTGCTGACCTATTACTTGCCCCACATGCTCCACTCCCAATGAGACGATGGCCCTGTCCTCCTGTCCCTTCGGCCTTCGCCCTCCATCAGAACATCCTGGATTTAATACTCTGATCCAATCCACAGGTTTGTCCTCTCCCCCGTGACTCAGGACTGACCTCTCCTCCCCAAATTAGGGCGAGTCAGCTGTTGACTTACCTTCAACCTTGTAACTGTGACTTCTTTGATTTCCTTCATCAATTCTGCAAAGGCAGAACTTGCAAAAGAAAGACTTTGTTTGGGCTCCCATTGGGTAACGCTGATTCTATTGCACACAATGCATCAGGTTCTACCCACCAATGAATTGGCAAAGTTATCCACATATTGCTTGCAAACACATTGCCTCTTAAAGACATTGGTTTCAAGTGAGAGGGGAAACATTTAATAGGGACCTAAGGGGCAACATTTGCACACTGAGGGTGGTACGTAAATGGAACGGGCTGCCAGAGGAAGTTCTTTGAGACAGGCACAATAACACCATTAAAAATACATTTGGGCAGGTACATGAAAGCCCAGGTTCTCAAAGGAGGAAATGACATCACAGAGGAAAGGTTTAGAAAGATATGGATCCAACGTGGGCGAATGGGACTGGACATCTTGGTTGGCGTGAACGACTCGGGCAGAAGGGTCTTTTTCTGTTCCCTCTTTCGATGCACTGAAGAACATCTGCTCCATTGAATGGTTATATCACAGGCTCATTGAGCCAGTGCTGGTTCTCAGCAAGAGCAATCCTTCCAAACCCATTCTTCTGCTGTTTACCTTGTAGCCCTGCTACCAATATCACAGGATTTTCCTCTCTTGAATCAAGGCCAGCTGCAGTTTCTGTATCAGCTTCAATTCTTATCTGTGATTCTTGATTCCTTTTGCTTGACTGTTCCCACTTTCCCTCTCAGAAGTCTCATTTACGCTGAGAATGCAGGGCATTAAGTCTGGAACATCAGAACTGTGCTTGTCCATATTATCTCAACATCTGGATGTTGAAAACATTCTTGTTTTGCATTTCATCAAGCTATTGGTCCCAGGGCCAAAATCTCCTTAAATCTGATAATGTAATCTGATTATGCTCCCAGCCAAGCATTTTGGGACACTATGTCAAGTGTCACAACATAAGCGCAAGCTGCTTTCTCTGATAGATTAACCATTTGCCTGGTCTTGACTAATGCAGGTTTCATTATCCTGGAGTAAAGATCAGACCAAGCCAGCTGACGATGTCTCTCTCAGCATTTCCACCAATGAGGTCAACTCCTTTATTGGGCTGTTGGTGGTGGACAAGAAAGCCCAGGTTCTCAAAGGAGGAAATGACATCACAGAGGAAATGGTAAGTCCTGATTACAAAGTGTTTGTGTCTACATGGGTGTGACCAAGCAGAGACTAGGGGACCGCCTCACCAAACACTTGCACTCTGTCTATCCCAGCCAGCAGCAAATCTCGGTGGCAAGCCATTTCAATTCCCCTTCTCATTCCTATACCAACCTGGCTTTGGCCTCCATCCCGAGTGAGGCCACACGCATACCTCCCCTTTTCCATCCTTCCATATAGTTCTACATTTCAGTCCCGACCTTCCTTCCTTATCAAATTCCAACAACTGCAGCCCTTATGTCTTTGTGACTTATCACATCTAGCTTTAATTACTATTTCCACTCTTCTGGCCCCCTCCCCCCACCTGACTCATCTGTCAGGCAATCCATCTTTACCTGGATCAACCTATCACTTATCAGCTCTTGCCCCACTCCTTCCCCTCACTTCTTTCTATCACCTATCCCCCTTCTACTCCAATCTGAAGAAGGGTCCTGACCCAGAACGTTGTCTGTCCATTTTCCTCCACAAATGCTGCCTGACCTGCTGAGTTCCTTCAGCATTGTTGATTGCCTTGTTTTCTTGCTAGTCCAGTGTGGATCAACTGTCTGCTGTCACTCACCCGCCTTTTATTCCACAGTGGAATGAAAACCCAGTGGATTCTACATTGAGTAGAGGATGAAGCTTTATTGGGTGAATTCCCAAGGCTAAGTGTATTGAAAGAGCTTCCCGCTGATATATGCATGCAGGCTTCCTTTAGGTCAGCTTTGGGTAAATGTGCATCAGATGAAGAAGTTGGAAAAGGAAGAAAAACAGAAGCGGATAAAAAAAACTCTCCATTTGCCCCGGAGTGATCATTGATGCACAACTATAGATTTTGAAAGCGACACAATGGCACAGCTAGTAGAACCACTGCTTCACAGTACCACCAGTTGGGAACCATTGTGACTTCTTGGACTGTTTTCATGGAGTTTGCAGGTTCTCCCTGTAACTATCTGGTTTTCTTCCGGGTTGTCCGTTTTCCTCCCGCACCCCAAAGATGTGCAGGATGGTAGCATAATTGGCTGCTGTAATTGCCCCGAGTGTCCAGCTGCACGGAAGAATCTGGGGGGAGAGTGGGGTTGATGAGAATGTGCAGAAAAGTGAAATTGGGGTTAATCTAGCATGAGTGTAAATGGGTGATTGAAGGACTTGAATGGATAAAGTGTGTGTTTCCATGCTGTAAGTCTGTAGCTGAAAGTGAGAGAACGCAGGAGCTGGGAATCGATCTGCCAGTCCTGAAAATGGGAGTGGCCTTTATTGAGGTGTTGGAATTTTCTTGGGATATGCTGCATATTTTTAGATCCAGAACAACTCTGTGATTAATATCACAGGTTCAAAGGGGAGCTGAAGGTGTAACGTAACTTGATCCTTGCATGAGAATAAGTTGCCTTGACCTGTTTCATCCTTTCCATTTGCAGGTTAATCAGGCATTGAAAGCTGCTGTTGAAGAATATGTTGCCGAAGATAAGATTGATAAGAATGTATTTCAGGTACTGCATGAAGTTGAACATAACGGGAGGATGGGGAAGGGGTGAGGGAGATGGAAAAGTGAATTGAAAGGAAAATCGTGGAAATCCTCAGCAGGTCAGGCAGTGTCTTGGAGAATGAAACAGAGTTAATGCTTCAGGTCAATGACCTCTCATCAGAAATGTTGGAAGAGCACAAGAGTGGGGATTGACTCTGAAGAGGGGACTGTGTAGGAACCCATAAGAAAGCAAGGGAAACTGGCAGACAGGTGGGTGGAGGAGTCAGGGGAGAAGCTACGTTGGGGGTGGGTAAATGTACATGAGGTGGGTGGAGGAGCAGAGAAAGTCCGGGAGATGAGGTGTGAGATGGTGAAGGCGGTTGGAGCTAGATGAGGAAGGCGGAGGGTTATAGAGGGATGGGAGGAAGGAAGGAGATGGGAGGAGGACAAGGAAGGGGTGAGTAGTGCTGGCATAGGGGAAGTGAGAAAATGCGCAGGAAGGAGGGTGGCGTAAGGGTTGAGAGATGTATAAGCATGGTGGAGAGATAGAGGGGCAGGAGAGGAGGGCGCAGAGGGAGGAGGTATACAGGATAGGAGAGAGGAAGGGCGGAAGACTTCAAACTATTTGGGACAATATTACCAGCTGCTTCAAATTTAGTATTCTGCCCCAACCATTACCAATCCTTATCCTGAAGTTCAAGTTCAAGTGAGTTTATTGTCATGTGTCCCTGATAGGACAATGAAACTCTTGCTTTGCTTAGCACACAGAACATAGTATGCATTTACTACAAAACAGATCAGTGTGTCCATATACCACAATATAAATATATACACACATAAACAAATAAACTGATAAAGTGCAAATAGCATATAATGGACCACCAATAATCAGAGTTATGCCAAGCCAGGTTTAATAGCCTGATGGCTGTGGGGAAGTAGCTATTCCTGAACTTGGTTGTTGCAGTCTTCAGGCTCCTGTACCTTCTACCTGAAGGTAGCAGGGAGATGAGTGTGTGGCCAGGATGGTGTGGGTCTCTGATGATACCGCCAGCCTTTTTGAGGCAGCGACTGCGATAAACTCCCTCGATGGAAGGAAGGTCAGAGCCGATGGACTGGGCAATGTTTGAGTGTTGAGTTCAGAGAAGTACTCATTGAATCAAATGTTGAAGTGTTTTTGATGTTTTGTTAACAGAGCATCGGTCTAATGGTGTTAACAG
Organism: Leucoraja erinaceus; assembly: GCF_028641065.1. Classification (NCBI taxonomy): domain Eukaryota; kingdom Metazoa; phylum Chordata; class Chondrichthyes; order Rajiformes; family Rajidae; genus Leucoraja; species Leucoraja erinaceus. The sequence goes on along the minus strand of NC_073384.1, from coordinate 19,929,661 downwards.
ATGCTTATTTTCCACCCTCTGAGCCAATATGTAAGTATGAATTCATAACTATTTGATTTACTACCCTGGTTATTGGGAAATTGGGATGCTTGGGAAAAGTGGATAAAGATGTCCAATACCCAAGAAGCTGAATTTGGTAGTTTCATGGCCGGCGAAGTTGTGATGTCAGTCACAGAATGGTTAGAACATGGAACAATGCCATTTGGTCCATTGACTCTGTAAAAGCCATCAAGTTAGTCCATCCTCTTTCACTCTCACCCCTGCCCTGTAAATTATCTCCCTTCCAACTCTCATTTGAACACTGCAATTGAGTTTGAGTCTGCACCTACCCACATGTTGTGTTCCAAATCTTGATCGCTCACTGCTTAAAAATATATATTTTTCTGTCCAACCCCATTGATTCTTTTGCCAATTCCCATCATCCCATGTTCAAGAGTTCTTGATCCATCCACCAATGAGAACAAATTCCCTCTCTCTCTCTCTCTACTCTACTACCCTTCATATTTTTAAATTCCCCTGTCAAGTTACGATTCGAAGTCAATGTAGATGGGTTGGTTAGTAAGCTTGTAAAAACAATGCCAAAATTGGTGAAGATGCAAACATTGGAGAAGGTTGTTAAAGCATGCCGCAGAATATAGAGATCAGGGACAGAAATCGGTGAAGAAGTAGCAGATGTACTGAGCGATCTTGAGGTCCAAGTCTATAGCTCCCTGAAAGGGGCAACACAAGTTACAAGAATGGTAAAAAAAAGGGCTTGTCTTCATCGATTGAAGCATTGAATATAGGAGTCAGGAAAACATGTTGTAGCTTTATAGGAGTTTGGTTTGGCCGAATGTTATGTATTGCATGCAGATCTGGATGTGCGATTACAGGAAGGATGTGGAGGCGTTGGAGAGAGTGCAGAAGATGTATATCAAAATGTGGCCTAGATTAGAAAGTATTAGCTGTAAGGAGAGGTTGGACAAACTTGGATTGTTTTCTCTGGGGTGTTGAAAGTTGAAGGGAGATCTGATAGAAGCATATCAAATAATGACAGGAATAGACAATTAGAACCTTTTACCCAGGGCGGAAATGTGAAAGAGGCGGAAATGTGAAAGATTAGAGGGCATAGCTTTAAGATGAGAGGGGAAAAATTTAAAGGAGGTGATGGCTTACAAATTATCAATGTCATACAATTATTTACACAGGGAACACAATTCCAGGGTTGGTGGTGGAAGCAGATAAGATGGTGGCATTTAACAGTTTTTTTTGTTTACGCACATGAATATGCAGGGAATTGAGGGACATGGATCACGTTCAGGCAGTTGAGATTAGTTTAATTAGGCAAGATGTTCGGCAAGGACATTGTGGGCTGAAGGGCCTATTGCTGTGCTGTACTGTTCTATGTTCTATGTTCTATCCCATTGTACTTCTTTTGCAAGGAGGGTAACCCGAGCCTCCCAAAAACTCATATTTTTCTCAACACATGACACCCAAAACTGTGCAACGCAGTTTAGTTTGGTTTAGTTTAGAGATGCAGCACAGAAACAGGTCATCTGGCCGACTGAGTCGATTGACCAGCAATCCCTGCACATTAACACTATTGCACACACACTAGGGACAATTTACATTTTTATACCTAGCCGATTAACCTACAAACCTGTACATCTTTGGAGTGTGGGAGGAACTGAAGATCGCTGAGAAAACCACGCAGGTCATACAAACTCTGTATAGACAAGTTCAAGTTCAAGGTTGCATTTATTGTAAGGTACAGTGAAATTTGAGTTACCATACTGCCATACTAAGTGAAAAGAACACAATACACACATAAAATAAAATTTAACATAAACACCCACCACAGTGGACTCAACATTCCTCACTGTAATGGAAGGCAATAATGTTCAGTCATCTTCTTCCTTTGTTCACCCATGGTCGGGGCCTTTGAACCCTCTGTAGTTCGCTGCCACAGACGGTCTGATGTTCAGGCCCTCTCGTCGGGATGATCGAAACTCTGACTTCGGGACGGATCGGAAAACACTCCGCGGCATGGAGTTCCCGAGTCGGCCGCTTCTTACCGGAGGCTCCGGCTTCACAGTGTTAAAAGCACCTGTAGTCAGGATCGATCTCGGGTCTCTGGCAGTAGCTCTACTTCTACACCACAGTGCCACTGCAGGTTGACTCATTAAAGATTTCAAAACTTCATATATCTCATCTTTACACTCTGCGATTGGCATTTCCTTATTGTGACACCCTGGTTATAGCCCCCCCCACCGAGGGAAAGCATCAACACAGCATGAGTGATCGTTACAGGCCCGTCACCTCTTTCCATCCAGTTCATCTTCACGGTGCATTGCATCAGGAAGGCTAGAAGTTTCATGAAAGATTTCTGCCACCCTGGGAGAAGAACCATTTCTTTCCCCACTGCTACCCAATCCTGAACCATCACCTTTTCCACACCCCATTCACAGAGGTGTAGTCATGTATTCTTACTTCTTAACTCTACCTAACTTGGTTATTCTGTTATTGTACTTAATATTCTTTTTGCACCACTTTTATTTTCCACTACAATCTTGCACCAAGATAAGGCTGGAGGAGATTAAACAAACCAAGTATGAAGTTCAATCCAAAAGAGAAGTTTAAAACTGTTCCATTGATAGTCTTTGCGTGACCATAAGGCTAGTCAGTTTTTATTGGTGTTTTATGATGGACATGTTTCAAATTGAATGCAGTTCTCTTGGAGTTTTGATTATCATAAATTAAATAATAAATATTTTTTCCCCTGCGGAATTGAATGGATTTCAAAGGTTTTAATTCCCTCTGGTGCCCCAGTGGTAAATAGGGACTGTTAGTGTCTACCCAATTTTCAGTCATTAATCCTTTTACTTTAGATCACTGCATGGTAAGTAGAAATTAAAGCCTCCTGTCTGTCTCCACAAATAAGTAAACACAGCTGGTGCCTTTGTGCAAAAACCTCAGAGCTTCCAAGAGAAGGCCAGTGTACTGAGAATAATGGTTCGTCGAGTTTAGACCAAATTATACATGGTCTGTGGAGGAAAAAATGAGTCAATGTCATTTTATGGTTTGGTGCAATTCATGTATGACAGTGACTTTATAAAAATTGGATATGATTTTAGAAAAGTCCTTGAGGTCTTTTTGATTGAGGTTTCAGCTATCAAAGAAAATTCCAACTGGGATGATCCTTAAAGCTTTCATTCTCTCCATGTGATATTAGAAGTAATCCAAAGTAGAGACATGTCATTAAATTGAGGTCTCATCTGCTTTCTCCAGTGGATGTAAAATATTCCATTGAGCTACGTGGAAGAAAAGTATGGGACCCATCTGCACCCTGACCATGAGCAGACAATGCTAGAAAGAAAAGCAAGATGTGCTGATAGATGTGATGGAGTGGTGAGAGGAAGCTCATAAACCTCACCATTGACCAATGGACCAAATCCCCTGTTTCTGATTCACAAATTCTATTAAAATAGCTGCGGCATCTTAACATTATTAAATGGTTTGAGGACTTTTAAACAAAGGATAGCTTACTTGTCTAGTAAAGGCTTGGCTTGAGATTTCATCTCAACGGCTTGATCATATAATCTGCACCTATCCTCCAGTGCAGTATTCTCTACACTGTCACTTAGGAACAAATATAAGAGTTTGTCTTTCAGAAGAATGTTAACAACGCAGCGGTATTGTTTTGTTAATATCCTATCCCATGCTTAATCGCTCCGTTAGCAACACCAAAACAATTGTCTGATCATTATTATATTTTTATGTATGGGAGCTTACTTTGTACAAATGAATTACAACATTTTCTGACATTATAACACTTCAGATTACAATATTTTATTGACCATGAAATATCATGAGATTGTAAAAAAGTATTTTAGAACTACTAAATCTTTTTTCCTTACTTGCTCTTCGGAAATTTTTTTCTGCAGAATTTTCCATGACTTTCATTCTATCCACTGTGAAAGGTTTACACTGTTACCAATATGCTGACGCAGAGAAGTAGGAGACTTGATTAGTTACACAGCCCCATCTGGTAGGGAATTGTTTTCCCAGTCAATGTCCTAAGTCTGTTGATTCTTGGTGATCACTATGGTTGTATTTGATACAAGAGACTGCTGAAGCTGGATCTTGGCCAATAGCAAACTATTGAAGGAACTCAGTGGGTTAGGCACCATCTGTGGAGGGAAATGAACAAACAATGTTTTGTGGTCAAGACTCTTCTTTAGACTGTGTAATTGCTCTGGCTCAGTAGTTAGTGAAACTATCTCAAGGCTCCAGAGATACAGATTAATCCTGACCAAGGAGCTGTCTATGCTGTTTGTGATTGCCTGTTTTTTCCCTGGGTGCTCCATTTGCCTTCCACATCCCACAGATGTATTGGCAGGTTAATTGGCCACTACTTTTTAGTGTCTATAAGTGGCAAAAGAGTGTGGATGGACATATGAGATAAAACCAGAATACTGGGAAATAAGGAGAGATTGGGATTGATTTGCTGGGAGCAAACATGGTCTTGATGGGCTGAATAACCTCCTTCATCGTAATATGCAAGTAATCTCCTTGTCTGATGTTGGAGCAAGAGGAAACAGACTGTCAGAGAATCGGTCATTTGAAGGGAAAGCAAAACCAGAAAGATACAGTCGGATGTATTGATGGGGTTAAATGATGCAGATGTTGTGCATAGAAACCAACATGGACCAACATGGCAAATGGCCTTATAAATTCATTGTGATTTCAATTAAATTGTATCTCCAAATGGGTTATCGCCATTCAGTTACTGGCAAAACTGGCTGAAATTCGAGTCACATAGGAATTTAAAACTCTATACTGACACAAATAATGCATTCTGAACACTTCTTGGAAATAAAGCAAAATTCCCTTTATTATCTGCAGATTTGGTCTCCTTATCAAAGGAAGGATATATTGGCCTCAAAGATGGCAGATTGAAGTTTTACGAGGAAGATTGATTCTTGGAAAAAGAGGGTTATTGTAAAGTGGAAAAAATTCTATCTTCGCCGGCATTTAAAACCAGTTGTTTTTAAATGTATTTTTGAGGACTTGGCAGAGAGTCCAGCCAAGAGAATTTAAAACTTAAGGATTATCGTATCAGTATGAATGGGAATATATTTCTTGTCTCATAAGATACATTTTGTATTTGGCAACCCCAGAGGTTGTGGATGTTTAGTCAATCAATTCAATGGATAGGAAACATTTAGTGGGGAACGGGACAAAATAGGACTAGCTTTAATGGGCATCTTTGTTGGCATGTATGGGTCAGGCTGAAAGGTCTGTTTCTATGCTGTATGGCTATGACTCCACAGGAGTGTTTTCAACACTAAGGAAACAATTAGTAATTAAGGTAGGAAAAAGGATGAGGCACAGGATCAACTGTGATGTTGCGGAATTGCAGAGTTGGGAGGAGCTGGATGGTCTATGTTCCTATTTATCCTTCATATTTGAAAGAACAGAGTAGAAGAAGGAATTGCCTCATCTAATTGCCTTATCTGACTAATTTTGACAACATTGGATTCCAAATTAGGCTGCTAAAATTTGCACAAGGAAGACTCATTCAAATGAAAGAGATCTCACAATGAGCTTTTGTTTAAAAGTACTCGGGGCCTGTCTTTTGCCGACCTCTTTTTAGCAGTACTGAGTTGAGAACATTGGTAATCTTGTGCATCTACTTTCACAGTCTTAATGGCATTTGATGGCAATGTTGAATTCAGGACCACGAGCCAAACTGTTGAACTTGAAGAACCAGAAGATCGGAGAGTCAGAACATATTTCCCAGAGACTTGGATATGGTTGGATCTATTAACTGGGTAAGATATCAATGAAACACAGCTCAATGTCCTCAAGTTCTGATGCCAGATACCTGAATTGGATTTATGACATGGAGTAATTCTCAACCGGAAGAGTGTGAAATTCATAACAGAATTTGTTTAAATATATTGGTAGAGATATCACAAATAAAGTAAAAGTTGTGAACCATTTGGTCCCCTCTTTCCCTTCCCCATCGTGAGGCAACTTTATCACTCGAGAGGTTCATGGCAAATCCTCAAATATCTCAGCACATGTGACAATGCCAATGTCAATACCATCTGATCCCGATCTATTTTGATTGCCAAATGTTCTTGATCCCGGCCAGTGACTGAGCCCCGTAGACCTCTGGGTGACATTCATCCATTAACACCTGGATCCAGGTACTCACAATATCTAAAATAACTTTTCCCAATCAGTACCCCGTTCCTGCCTTCTCCCCATATCCCCTGACTCCGCTATTTTTAAGAGCCCTATCTAGCGCTCTCTTGAAAGCATCCAGAGAACCTGCCTCCACTGCCCTCTTGAGGCAGAGAATTCCACAGACTCACCACTCTCTGTGAGAAAAAGTGTTTCCTCATCTCCATTCCAAATGGCTTACTCCTTATTCTTAAACTGTGGCCCTGGTTCTGGTCTCCCCCAACATCGGGAACATGTTTCCTGCCTCCAGCGTGTCCAAGCCCTTAACAATCTTATATGTTTTAATGAGATTCCCTCTCATCCTACTAAATTCCAGAGTGTACAAGCCCTGCTGCTCCATTCTCTCAGCATATGACAGTCCTGCCATCCCGGGAATTAACCTTGTGATCCTACACTGCACTCCCTCAATAGCAAGAATGCCCTTCCTCAAATTAGGTGACCAAAACTGCACACAATACTCCAGGTGTGGCCTCACTAGGACTCTGTACAACGGCAGAAGGACCTCTTTGCTCATATATTCGATACCTCTTGTTATAAAGGCCAACATGCCATTCACTTTCTTCACTGTCTGCTGTACCTACATGCTTACTTTCATAGACTGATGTACAAGGACCCCCAAATCCTGTTGTACTTCCCATTTTCCCAATTTGACGCCATTTAGATAGTAATCAGCCATCCTGTTTTTGCTACCAAAGTGGTAACCTCACATTTATCCGCATTAAACTTCATCTGCCCACTCCCCCAACCTGTCCAAGTCACCCTGCATTCTCATAGCATCCTCCTCACAGTTCACACTGCCATCCAGCTTTGTGTCATTTGCAAATTTGCTAATGTTACTTTGATCAATGACTATTCTGTCAAAACTGTTTTTTTTCGATTAGTCTTAACTCAGAGATCAGCATCCAGAGAACAGTTCCCGATTCCCTCACTACCTGGACTGCGAATGCTTTTGCAATATCAGAACACCAGGGTCTTCAGCTGGCCACTGTACCTGCTCAGGTGAGTGTTCCACAATCTTGCCCAGGTGAATTAATTTGTCGCCCAACCAAATATTTCAATTTGTCTGACTATGGAATACTATAAAACTGAATAGCTTGGATGTTGAGGGGGTTTTCTTTTCCCAGAGAATACGTTGGAATAATTCACATGAGAAGTGAGTGACTATCAAACTGTAGCTACTTTATTCACAAGTAATATTTGTCAGATGAGGGAAGGAGATTCAAAGCATGCAGTATTTTTATATCATTTTAAAGGTTTCAAAGGTCTTTTATTGTCACGTGTACCTATTAAGGTACAATGATATGCAAATTACCATACAGGCATATGAAAAAAAAGCAACAAGACACACAACCACATAAACGTTAACACAAACATCCACCACAGCGGATTCCCCACATTTCTCACGGTGATGGAAGGCAAAAAAAAGTCCAATCTTTTGATAGCATAAAAGCAAGGTTAGTCATGTACACCTGTTCACAGGATTAACAATGTGATCCAGTATTCTGTAATTTTCCACTGAGAAACAGTCTTTTTTATCTGTGGATGATGATTGGGCTGTCTATTTATAACCTTGAGTTCACAAGCACTTATTTTGTGTTCAGCAGACTTATTTTTGACTCTTTGTACCAGACATCTTTAACCTAGCTATGTACCCAGACATCTTTAACCTAGCTATGTACCCAGACATCTTTAACCTAGCTATGTACCCAGACATCGTTAACCTAGCTATGTACCCAGACATCTTTAACCCGAGTGGGATACATTCACTGAACTTCAATTCCCATGGAATGAAGTGCTGCCCATTTAAAAAAAACAAAATGGAAGAACAGCTCAGTTCTTCCCACAATTACCACAAATACTGATGCTCCGGTGAGTGTTTCTGAGTGCTGAAGTGGAGGAGCAGACTCTGCTTGGTCTTGCAGAAAGTACACCACTATCATATTCTCCACACAGTTGTTGCCTGATCCACCCTGACAGCTTCTGACACACCCACCACTTATACCATCCAGAAGAGAAGGACGCTTGGAAACGCTACCACTCCTGGGTTTACCTCCCAATATAAAAAACATCCAGATTTTGCATTATGGCTGTCCCTTCATGCATCTAAACCCTGAAATTCACTTGTTGAATGGTGCAGTGTGAAAATAGTGCATTTTGGGGAGGTGTGGCAAGTCTCCAGAACTAGGGGCCACAGTTTAAGAATAAGTATAATGCCAAGGACACGTAAGTGGGACAGGCCCTTAAGCCATTTAGAAAGGAGACAAGGAAACACTTTTTCTCATAGAGAGTGGTGAGTCTGTGGAATTCTCTGCCTCAGAGGGCGGTGGAGGCAGGTTCTCTGGATGCTTTCAAGAGAGAGCTAGATAGGGCTCTTTAAAATAGCGGAGTCAGGGGATATGGGAAGAATGCAGGAATGGGGTATTGATTGGGGATGATCAGCCATGATCATATTGAATGGCGGTGCTGGCTCGAAGGGCCGAATGGCCAACTCCTTAGTGAAGACAGATCCAAAGTACCTGTTCAACTCATCTACCATTTCCTTGTTCCCCATAATAAATTCACCTTTTTCGGTCTTCAAGGGTCCAACTTTGGTCTTAACTAAATTTTCCTCTTCACATACCTAAAGAAGCTTTTACTATCCTGCTTTATATTCTTGGCTAGCTTACCTTCGTACCTCATCTTTTCTCCCTGTATTGTTTTTTTGGCTATCTTCTGTTGTTCTTTAAACATTACCCAATCCTCTTGCTTCCTGCTCATCTTTGCTACGTTGTACTTCTTTACTTTAATTTTTATACTGTCCCTGACGTCCCTTGTCAGCCATGGTCATCCCTTTCACCCCTTGGAATCTTTCTTTCTCCTAGGAATGAACCGATCTTGCACCTTCTGTATTATTACTAGAAACACCTGCCATTTTTATTCCACTGTCATCCTTGCTAGTGTATCAGGTGTAATGAGGTGTTGCATTTTGGGTTGTCTAACAAGGGCAGGACCTACACAGCAAATGGTAGGCCTCTGTGGAGTAATGTAGAACAGAGGGATCTAGGAGTACAGGTACATAGTTTGTTGAAGGTCGAGTCACAGGTAGATAAGGTGGTCAAAAAAGCTTTTGGAATTTGGCCTTCATCAGTTAGAGTAGTGAGTATAGAAGTTGGGAGGTCATGTTGCAGTTGTATAATATGTTGGTGAGACTGCATTTAGACTATTGTGTTCAGTTCTGGGCACCATGTTATAGGAAAGATATTGTCAAACTTGAAAGGGTTCAGACAAGATTTACGAGAATGTTGCCAGGACTAGAGGGAGAAGTTTAGTAGGCTCGGTCTCTATTCCTTGGAGTGCAGGAGGATGTGAGGTGATCTTATAGAGGAGTACCAAATCATGAGAGGAATTGATCGGGTAGATGCCCAGAGAAGGTTAATCGAGGAGTAGAGGACATAGGTTCAAGGTTAAAGGGAAAAGATTTAGTAGGAATCTGAGGAGTAACTTTTTCACACAGAGTGTGGTGGGTGTATAGAAGAAACTGCCAGAGGAGGTAGTTGAGGCTGGGAATATCCCATCATTTAAGAAGCAGTTGGAAAGGTACATGGATAGAACGTGTTTGGAGGGATATGGACCAGGCACAGGTAGATGGGACTAGTGTAGGTGGGACATTGTTGGCCGGTGTGGGCAAGTTGGGCCAAAGGGCCTGTTTCTACACTGTATCACTCTATGACTCTATGACTATTAGGGAATGACTGAGATGGAAATGATCCATGATTATTGTGGCTATTATCCAAGGCAGTGTGGTGTGGATGGATTTGATGGGGAGGGAGGGGGTGGCGGGTGGTGAGGCTGGTTTATATAATGGATCCACAACTCTCCACAATTGGTCTTAGGCCGAGCAGTTGCCAAACCAAGCTGTGACGCATCCCAATAAAATGCTTTCTATGGTGCTTCTGTATAATTATGATGGTTTTATGAAGAGTAAACAGAAAGGAGCCAATTCCTTTAAATAAAAAAAACAGGTTTCATAGATTTGCTGGTTGGAAGCAGAAAATGCTGGTGGAAAGATTGCAGGGAAATGAGGAAAATCCTTGACTTCCAGCGTCTAGAACGCACCATGTAGTTCTGGTCACCATGCTGTTGGAATGATGCGATAGTGTTGGAGATGGTCCAGGATGTTGCCTGGTGCCTGGGATGGAGTGGCTAAATTATGAAGAGAGACTGGAGAAGCTAGATCTGTTCAATCTGAGAAGAGGATGTTGAGGGGACATGATTAAGATATCTGGAATTATGAGAATTATAGATATACTGCATGTAACTACATACCCAGAGAGTGGTGAGTACCTGGAATGCACTGCCTGAGAGAGTGGTAGAAGCAGAGTCACTGCCAACACTTCAGAAGTGTCTTGATGCGCATAAATCACCTGAGTATTGATGACTATGGATTCAAATGTTGGGAGTTGGGATTAATAATAATGGTTATCATGGACTATATGGTTTCTTCATTATCACATGTACCAAGGTACAGTGAGAAACTTTTTTTTTGCACACAGAATAGCAAGACTATGTCCATACATAAACACAATCTCCCGGGATTGCAAAATGGCCATTGCAGCCATTGCAGTCAAGGCCCGTTGCAGCCATCGCGTCCACCATCTCCTCTGAAAATGAGTTTCAGATATCAACTATTCTCCGTGTAAGAAAATCACCCCTTCAAATCCCCTTTAATACTTCTTCCTCTCGCCTTAAACCTATATCTAATTTTTGAAGCTTCTTCTGTGGGAAAAAAGATTATGACTATCTACCCACATCATTTTATACATTTCTAACGGACCACCCCTCATCTTCCTTCATTCCAGGGAAAATAAGCCCAGCTTACATATGAAACTACACACAATACTACAACTGCCGCCTATTCAATGTTTTGCAAAGTTGTAACATAATATCCCAACTTTTATATTCAATGCTCCAACCTATTAATGCAAGCATGCCATATGCTTCTTCCCCAACTTATTTTCAATGGTTCAATGGTTTAATGATTCAATGGTCATTTATTGTCACATGTACTGAGGTAATTTGATTTGCCATACAGTCATACATTAAAAAAAAGCAACAGGATACATAACTACATAAAGATTAACCGTAGACTTAAACTGCCACCACAACAGTCCCCGCAAACACAGAGATCACTGCACTTACGGCATTTGTGGAGTGCCTCCGTGATGGATTCTTAGAGCAGCTTGTACTGGAGCCTACCAGGAAGAGGGCAATTTTGGATTTAGTGTTGTGTAATGAACTGGATTTGATAAGGGAACTAAAAAAAAACAAATTTCTTGCTATTGAGGGAGTGCAGCGTAGATTCACAAGGTTAATTCCCGGGATGGCGGGACCGTCATATGTTGATAGAATGGAGCGGCTGGGCTTGTATACTCTGTAATTTAGAAGGATGAGAGGGATCTCATTGAAACATATAAGATTATTAAGGGTTTGGACATGCTAGAGGCAGGATACATGTTCCTGGTGTTGGGGGAGTCCAGAACCAGGGGCCACTGTTTAAGAATTAGGGGTAAGCCATTTAGAACGGAGATGTGGAAACACTTTTTCACACAGAGAGTTGTGAGTGTGGAATTCTCTGCCTCAGAGGGTGGTAGAGGCTGGTTCTCTGGATACTTTCAAGAGAGAGCTAGATAGGGCTCTTAAAGATAGCGGAGTCAGGGGATAGGGGGAGAAAGCAGGAACAGGGTACAGATTGGGAATGATCAGCCATGATCATATTGAATGGCGGTGCTGGCTCGAAGGGCTGAATGGCCCACTCCTGCACCTATTTATTGTAAATTGGATTAAGTAGCATTTTCAATATTTTTGTCCAACTTTCCATCTGTAGGCTGAGACAACCTTTCTCACTATGCACTGCACCAATAATTTCCTTGTCATCTGCAAACTTATTAATCATATTTCCTCTATTCACAAGATAGACACAAAATGCTGGAGTAAGTCAGCTGGTCAGGCAGCATCTCTGGAGAAAAGGTATAAGTGATGTATGATTAAGAAGGACCCAACCTGAAAAGTCACCTATTCCTTTTTTCCAGAGATGCTGCCTGACCATTTGGGTTACTCCAGCATTTTGTGCCTGTCTTCAGTATAAACCAACATCTGCAGTTCCTGCCTACACACTTCCTATATTCACATCCAAGTTGTTGATATATTTATCATAAACAACAAAGGTCCTAGGACTGATCTCTGCAATACAGTATTGGTCACACACTTCCAATAAAAAAAAAACATCCTTCCACCACAACCCTGTGCATCCTATCCTGCCATGTGCCTTAACCTTCTGTATCAACCTGCCATGTGGGACCTTCTCAATTGCCTCACTAAAGTCCATATAGACGGTTTATGTTTTCCCTCCACTACCTTTGTCAATTGACCAGACATGGCTGAAGACTCTTGGCACACTCCCCAGGATTGTCCCTTTTTAACAAAAGCAGATCACATCACTGGCAATTGATTGATGTCCTCCCTTTGTGTTTGGCCCTTGCCCACCTAATTAATTCTTGCTAATGTCATGAACCCTAAATCAGTCTGAAGAAGGGTTTTGGCCCGAAATGTCGCCTATTTCCTTTGCTCCATAGATGCTGCTACACCCGCTGAGTTTCTCCAGCATTTTTGTGTACCTTCGATCTTCCAGCATCTGCAGTTCCTTCTTGAACAGCTACAATTAGTGCTTTGTCGTCAATTTCCACTGAAGGGAAATAGTTCTCCGCTTATCAGCAACTGGAAAAGTTACACAGACATTCCCCAGATAGTCTAACCTCAAAATGTTTGTGGAACAAACAGATCATGTTCTGCACAGCCATATGGGCCCAAGGAGCTGTTCCTATACAAGAAACTGCACAAAAAAACTGCAGATGCTGATCTACAAAAACATACACCAATTGCTGGAGTAACTCAGTTGGTCGGGCAGCACTTCTGGAGAATATGGATATGTGATCTTTCAGGTTGGGACCCTTCAAACTGGATAGCATTTTGTTTAATTGTTGGTTAACAAAAAAACACAAACTGCTGAAGTAGCTTGGATCAGGCAGCGTCTCTGGAGGAAACGGACAAGTAACATTTTGGGTTAGGACCCTTCTTCAAACTCTACTCCAGTGATATTGCCTGACTTGCTGAGTTACTCCAGCCCTTTGAGCTTTACTTAAGGTTCCAGCATCTGCAATTCCTTGTTTACTCATTGGTCAACATGTGTCAGTCAGGACTTAAATGAATATTTCCCTGCATGTGGATATAATTTTTAAACATTGCCACCAGATGGCTCCAGACTCAAGAATATTCATGCACAAGGAATTTCATCAAAAACTTTCAATCAAAATATTAGTAGCATTATTTATTTATGATATCCACATACCTCTTTTCTACCACTTATTCAGATTACATATGCAACCAAAGAAACACCAATAATCTGTCCTAATTCGAAGGGCAAGGAAGAGAGTGCTATTTCCTAAAGGACAAAGTGCTGGAGTACCTTTGCTGGTAAGGCAGCATCTCTGGAGGACATGGATAGATGATGTTTAGGGTCGATACTCTTCTCTGCTGCCTGATCTGCTGAGTTACTCCAGCACTTTGTATATTTTAGTGCAATAACCAACATCTGTAGTTCTTTGTTCCTACATCCTGTGTTATTTCCTAGTATTGTTACAACTTAATGACGGATTTCTACAACTTCTTCTGTAGCTGCAGGGTATCTCAAAGGAATTTGCAGCCCAATAAACACTTTGTAAGTGTACACAGCTGTAATGTAGGACAGGTCGCAGCCAATTTATGCAGAGCAAGCTCTCACAAATTGCAGTTTAAACACAATAAAATAATCTGATTGTAGAGACTCTAGCTTGGGATAGATATTGTTCTCAAGACACTAGGAGAACTCCCTGCTTTGCTTAAGATTAGTGTCATAGGTTCTTTCACATCTCACAGGGTCAGTGCAAGTGACAGCGGTGCTCTCTCCCTCTCTCTCTCTCTCTCTCTCTCTCTCTCTCTCTCTCTCTCTCTCTCTCTCTCTCTCTCTCTCTCTCTCTCTCTCTCTCTCTCTCTCTCTCTCTCTCTCTCTCTCTCTCCCTCTCTCTCTTTCTCTCTCTCATCCCCCTGTCTCTCTCTCTCTCTCTCACACTATCTCCCTTCTCTTTCTCTCTCCCTCTCTCTCTCTCTCTCCCTCTCCCGCTCCCCTCGCTCTCCTCTCCCTCTCCCCCTCTCCCTTTCTCTTTCTCTCTCTCTCACCCACTCTCTTTCTATCTCCCTCTCTCTCCCTCTCCCTCTCCCTCTCTCTCTCTCCTCCTCTCTCTCCCCTCTCCTCTCTCTCCCTCTCTCTCTCCCTCTCTCTCTCTCTCTCTCTCTCTCTCTCTCTCCTCCTCTCTCTCTCTCTCCTCCTCCTCCTCCCTCTCTCTCTCTCTCTCTCCTCTCTCTCTCCTCTCTCTCCTCTCAAAGATCTGGACTGGGACATAAACCCACAACATTCAGACTCCGAGGCAATATAGGAAGTGTGTAGGCAGGAACTGCAGATGCTGGTATATACCGAAGACAGACACAAACTGCTGGAGTAACTCAACTGGTGTATGATTTTCTCACTTTAAGGCGGCATGGTGGCGCAGCAGTAGAGTTGCTGCCCTACAGGGCCTGCAGCACCGGAGTCCCGGGTTCGACCCCGACGATGGGTGCTGCTCCTACAGAGTTTGTACATTCTCTCATGACTGCTTGGGTTTTCTCCGAGATCTTTGGTTTCCTCCCACACTCCAAATACGTACAGGTTTGTAAGCTAATTGACTTGGTATAAGTGTAAATTGTCCCCAGTGTGTGTAGGATAACGTTAATGTGCGTGGATCGCTGGTCGGTGTGGACTCGGTGGGCTGAAGGGCCTATTTCCGCGCGGTATCTCTAAACTAAATTAAACTAAGTCATCCACTTCTTGCACTCTGATGTGGAGATGCCCAGATCATTGACAACTGCTCAACCTGCAACTGACACTTCTGTAGTTCAAGGAATTGGATCAACACTCAAACAGAAGAGATGACTGTGGGACAGTATATGGGATGGAACAAAGAACTGTTCCCAGCAGAATGGGATTCTATGGAGACACAAAGAACTAGTTTACAAAAAAATACACAAGGTGCTTGTGTTAGACAGCGGGTCAGGCACCATCTCTGGAGAACATGAATAGGTGACATTTCGGGTCGGGTGTTTTATAGATTCTATGGAACTCATTTATCTTTTCCACTCCTTTACTTCAGAAGACTAAAAGGCATAGGAGCTGAATTAGGCCATTTGATGAAAGGTTGATCTATTTTATCCTCACAACACCATTCTCCTGCCTTCTCCCCAAAACGTTTTGACGCCACTCACCATTCAGGGCTCTGTTCTTGCACTCACCTGATGTGGCGTTCATGGCACAATGGGTACGCAGAGAAAATAATTTGGGCTGTGCTCAGGAAGCATGCCCTGTTGAAGGTGCTGTCTGTCAGCAAAGATGTTATCCCACTTTAAACCCTAATGCAGGATAATGCAGGAAGAGCTGTTACTGGCCAACATTCATTGCTTAACCAGCATCACTGAATTAGACTCTTTCTATAGTTGTAAGGATTTTCTTGACTTGGCAGTTTCATGCCCCTGTTTTGTAAGTGTGATCTGTGTGTCAAAAGCAATTCTTTGCGAAATTTTGTTAAATGCTGAATTATGAAATGGTCTTTCCTCCATTGTATTACTTAACACCAAGAGGCCAGAGGGGATTTTTCTGCTGGTCCTACCATCATACACAGAGAAACACACACACACACACACACACACACACACACACACACACACACACACACACACACACACACACACACACACACACACACACACACACACACACACACACACACACACACACACACACACACACACACACACACACACACACACACACACACACACACACACACACACACACACACACACACACACACACACACTTGTGCTCACTTCCTATAAAAACTTTCATTAATGAGGATAGTTCAGAAAGTGAATGCCAAGTTACTGGGGTTTAGGCAGGGTTATGGAAGTGAGGTTAAAATGATCTCATTAAATGAAGGATATAGCATTAGGGTACTAATTCATATGTTCATACATTCATAACCTACTGCTTAAGGCTGGAATGAGCCAAAGACTGGGAACAAAAATTCAAAAGTGAAATAGATTGTATACTAGTTTTCCAAAGAATTTTGTGATCTGAGAGTTAATTCAATTAAGTGTGGATAACAACTTGCCTGCTTTTTTTGATTAACAGTTGGAGGTCTTCAAGTCTTTCTTTTTGGAATTAAACCTCCCATACTCTGTGACCAGAGGGGAACAACTAATTCTGGAAATAAGCATCTTCAACTACCTGGAACAAACACAAGAGGTAATGGACCTTAATAATAATAAAAATAATAATAATACACTTTATTGTCAGTGTAAATGCATACAATGAAATTTCAAGCGCACTGCCCGAGCGGAGCTCCAACATATCAGATAAATAATAACGACAATGGAAACAACAAAAAACGGCAAGAAAAATGTAATCGTCAGATTGTGCAATATTTCACAGTATAATGTTATAATATTGGCTATGGGGGTGTGTATTCAGTGCAGAGCTCAGAGTGGTGATGGCCTTGGGGTAGAAACTGTTTGTTAATCTTGTAGTGTGTGTGATTTGATGGACCTGTAACGCTTTCCTGAGGCAGAAGGGCAAACAAGTGATGTGTGGGATGAGATGAGTCCTTTAGGATGCGTGATGCCTTTCGCAGGCAACGAGAGCTATAGATCTCTTCCAGGGCAGGCAGATGTGTGTTGGTACACAAAAATGCTGGCGAAACTCAGTGGGTGCTGCAGCGCCTATGGAGCGAAGGAGATAGGCAACCATTCGGCCCGAAGGTATCATCCCATTTTAAGCCCTAATGCAGGAAGAGCTGTTATTGGCCAACATTCATTGCTCAACCAGCATCACTGAATTAGACTATTTCTTTAGTTGTAAGGATTTTCATGAAAATTGGCAGTTTCATGTTCCTGTTTTGTAGGTGTGATCTATCTGTCAAAAGCAATTCTTTGCGAAATTTTGTTAAATGCTGAATTATGAAATGGTCTTTCCTCCATTGCATTACTTAACACCAAGAGGCCAGAGCGAATCTTTCTGCTGGACCTACCATAATCACTCACACGCTTATACGCATATACACACACACACACACACAGTAAGAAACACCACACAAACACAGGCACACACACACACATGGAAACATACGCTGGCACAGATACAGACACAGAAGCACAAACACACATACACAGAGAAACACATATATACACACACACACACACACACACACACACACACACACACACACACACACACACACACACACACACACACACACACACACACACACACACACACACACACACACACACACACACACACTTACTTGTGCTCACTTCCTATAAAAACTTTCCATTAATGAGGACAGTTCAGAAAGTGAATGCCAAGTTACTGGGGTTTAGGCAGGGAAGTGAGGTTAAAATGATCTCATTAAATGGAGGATATAGCATGAGGGTTCTAATTGATATGTTCATACATTCATAACCTACTGCATAAGGCTGGAATGAGCCAAAGACTGGGAACAAAAATTCAAAAGTGAAATAGATTGTATAGATTGAAATAAACGTTGCCTATCTCCTTCGCTCCATAGATCCTGCTGCACCCGCTGAGTTTCTCCAGCATTTTTGTGTACCTTCGATTTTCTAGCATCTGCAGTTCCTTCTTATGTGTGGGTGATCTTCTGGGCTGTATTGATGACTCTCTGCAGTGCTTTCTTGTCAACCACAGAACTATTGCCATATCACATCAGGATGCCATGTGTCAGGACACTCTCTATGGAGCAACGGTAGAATGACATTAGCAGCTGTTGTGGCAAGTTGACTTTCCTGAGTGATCTTAGGAAGTAAAGCCATTGTTGTGCCTTCTTTACCAGGGAGTTTGTGTTAGTTGACCACCTAAGATCTGCTGAGATGGTTCCAGTGTGTCACTGGATTAATCTGTGGGGGCTGCAGTGAAGTGGTTTGACCTTTCTGGTGGCTAATGATGCTTTGGATTACTTTAAGCATGCGCCGTTTTGTTTCAGTGTTGGATTGGTAACTACACACTGTAACAACAAGCAGCAAGAGCAACTGGGTGCTAGAGTGAAAGAACAAACTTCTGGGAGAGCTCAACAGGTCAGACAGTGTCTGTGGATGGAAATGGACAGATGACTTTGATGATGAAAGGGTCTGGACCCTTCTTGAGTGCAGAGGAGAGGAAGCCAGGTGATAGGCTATTCAAGGAATTGTGTTCACACTTGGGAAGCACTTCTGAGAAATGTTTAAACAAAGAACTGCAGATGGTGTTTTGCAAAAAAAAACACGCAAAGTGCTGGAGTAAGTTAGCAGGTCAGACAGCATCCTTAGAGACCATGGATTGGTGACATTTCTAGTTGGGATGGGTCACCTATCCATTTTCTCTAGGGATGCTGTCTGACCTGATGAGTTACTCTAGCACTTTGTGTCTTTTTTTTCGAGAAATGTTTTACTGGACTAATACTTGAAATGGGCTTGCCACTGAAATCTAGAAGAAAGAAAGTTGACTTGATTAAAATATAGAAGATCATTTGGGGATTTTTTAATCGTGGAAGTAGAGAGATACGTACAGAATTTTGCAATGGTGATCTCTATTTTTAAAAAAAGATTTCTCATTTAAGACATGGATGATGTCTAAGTCAAACAACTTTTTTCAGAAGGTTGTGACACCTAGGTATTTTCTTCCTTAAAAGGAATTGAAAGCAGAGCCTTTGATTTTTTTTTCAAGGAAGAGGCAGATAGATTCTTGTTAAACAAGGAATGGCCTGGATTTTTCTATCCAGTCTGCGTTGGGTTATTTTTCCAATCCAACAGTAAGAGGTCGGGTGAGTTCAACCAAGATTGCTGATGGGCGGGAAATATCGATAAGCCAGTTTGTGCAAGGGGGGTGGTCTGGCACTCGCAGCATAAAGATGTTTCATGGAATACCAAAAAATTCTGTCTGGAATAACACGCAATCAACAGGAACTTGTGGATGCCCTGGGCAGAATTAGCCCACCATGCCTGATTCATGAGAAGCTACAGACCATAGTGTGCATGTTTTGAAATAAACAAGTACTGCAGTACAGTCATGACCAACAGATGCGTTATCATTGTGGTTATGTTGCCAGACCAATAATACGATCCAGGGACATTAGTTCAAATCTTACCACAACAGCTGGGAATGAAATGCAAGTCTCCATACCAGTAACTATAGAACTATCAGATCACTGGCTCACTAACATGTCCTTAGCCTGTATGATTTGGATAATGACTCTTTCGTGACTTGTTTGGGCCCAAAAATACTGTCCTTACCTATGGATTAAGAACGCAGTGGTCTCCGCGAGCTGATAATACAGACTTGCAGTGAGCAATCTGAGCTTAAAATCACGTTCGCAAGTTATAGGAGTAGAATTATGCCTTTCGACCCATCGTCTATTCCGCCATTCATTCATGGCTGATCTTTGCCTCTCAATTCCATGTTCCTGCCTTCTCCCTAAAACCCTTGACACCTATTTATAAAAATCTATTTATAAAAATATTCACTGACTTGGCCTCCACCGACCTCTGTGGCAATTAGTTCCACAGATTGATTACCCCTTGGCTAATGAATTTCCTCCTCATCTCAAGTTCAAGTTCAAGTTCAAGTTCAAATTTATTTGTCACATGCACCATTAGGTGCAGTGAAATGTAATTTACCATGCAGCATTACAATTAAAAAAGGACACAATGCACAACATAATTCAACACAGACATCGGGGTGGAGGATTACAACCTTCACGTGGTCCGCCCTATTTTGATGAATGCTATCAACCTGGCATTCACAATCAAATAAGATCAAATAGAACTAGTTGTCCTACAACTTTAGGCTAAGCACGCCATAAGCAAGAAGAAGAGGAAGAACACAGACATCCACCACAGTATTCTTCACTGTGGCGGAAGGCAATACAGTTCAAACAGTCCTCCTCCTCCTCACTTGTTCAACCGTGGTTGGGGGCCTGACCCTCCATAGTCGCTGCCTTGCATGGCCCGATGTTCAAGCCCTCTGGTTGGGATGGTCGGAACGCCAACGTCGGGACAGGTCGAGTACACCCGAGTACAGCTGGGAGCTCCCAATCGACCACCTCCTTACCGGAGACTGCGGCTTCCAGATGTTGTAGGCCGCCGGCGGTTGGAGCTCTTCTACGGCGAGCCTTGGCGAGGGATCGCCCGCTCAATGATAGTAAGTAAAGTCCACTCCACGCCTGCCGCCAGAAGCTCCACAGACAGAGGCTCCAGGATGTTGTAGGCCACAGGCCCGACTCCGGGAAAGGCCGCACCTAAGCTCTGGGCCCGACTCCGGGAAAGGCCGCACCAAACCAGCTGTAAGGCCGCGAGGAGGGGGCGCGAAGAAGCGACAGGGAAGAAAGTCGCATCTCCATCGAGGTAGGTGCCCGAAAACGGTTTTCCCCCACCATCCCCCACACAAGACATACAGAGAAACACTAAAACAAGCTTTTGGACAAGCTTCCTGAGGAGACTGAAGAAGGTCCATCTGTCTCCTCAGATCCTGGTGAACTTCTACCGCTGCACCATCGAGAGCATCCTTACCAACTGCATCACAGTATGGTATGGCAACTGCTCTGTCTCCGACCGGAAGGCATTGCAGAGGGTGGTGAAAATTGCCCAACGCATCACCGGTTCCACGCTCCCCTCCATTGAGTCTGTCCAAAGCAAGCGCTGTCTGCGGAGGGCGCTCAGCATCGCCAAGGACTGCTCTCACCCCAACCATGGACTGTTTACCCTCCTACCATCCGGGAGGCGCTACAGGTCTCTCCGTTGCCGAACCAGCAGGTCGAGGAACAGCTTCTTTCCGGCGGCTGTCACTCTACTCAACAACGTACCTCGGTGACTGCCAATCACCTCCCCCCCCCCTTCCCGGACACTTATTATTTTTTATTCAAATCGTTTGCTATGTCGCTCTTCCAGGGAGATGCTAAATGCATTTCGTTGTCTCTGTACTGTACACTGACAATGACAATTAAAATTGAATCTGAATCTGAATCTGGACACACTAAAAAAAACAAAAAAGTGGAAACAACGAACCCGCTGCAGGCGAGGCAGCCGACTCGTAGCGCCACAAGAACGTTACCCCCCTTTCTAAAAGAGCGTCCTTTAATTCTGAGGCTATGAACTGTGGTCCTAGACTCTTCTGCCAGTGGAAACATCCTTTCCACATCCACTGTATTTATGCCTTTCATTATTCTCAGAAAGGTTGGAGCAGTGATGTAGATGGCAGGAGTGCAAGGGACTTGATTTACTGCATGGACTGAATTAAAGGAGATGAGAAGGAATTTCTTTAGTCAGAGGGTGGTGAATCTGTGGCATTCATTGACCCAGACGGCTCTGAATTCAATGGTTAATTTTAATGTGGATATTGACAGTTTTTTGATTATTAAGAGTGACAAGGGTTATGAATGAAGGCAGAAGAACCAGGTTGAGAGGAAGAAATAGATCAGCCATGATTGAATGGTGGAGTAGACTTGCTAGGCTGAATGGCTTAATTCAAGTTTAAGTTCACATTTATTGTCCCATGCACCAATTGGTACAGTGCAATTTGAGTTACCACACAGATATACGAATAAAAAGAAAACAATACACAATTGAATTTAACATACACATCCGCCACAGTGGAATCAATGTTTCTTACTGTGATGGAAGGCAATAAAGTTCAGTCATCACCCATGGTCGGGGCCATGAACCCTCCGTAATTGTCCGCTACGGATGGCCCAATGTACAGGCCCTCTCACCAGGATGATCGAAACTACGGCATCGGAACACACTTTGTGGCTTGGAGTTTCCGAATCGGCCGCTTCTTACCGGAGACCGCAGCTTCCAAAGTCCACAGGCGGAGCTCCAACACTGGCGATCCTCGACAAAAGATCCCAGGCCTCCGCTATGTTAAAGTCAGCGTCGTGCCCGTGGCTAAAAGCTCAGCAGACGACAGCTCCACGATGTTCCAGTCAGTAGGCCCCACTCGATGGCGCTCCAACACTGGCGAACCCCGGCAAGGGATCGCCCCGCTTTGCGATGGTAATTCAGCGCTGCGCCTGCTGCTGAAGCTCTGGGCCGGTCTCCGGTAGGAAAGGCCGCACCAATACAGTTGGTAGGCTGCGAGGGGGGGCTTTTCTTCTTTCGTGCCCATCTTCCATGTTTCAAATGTTGACATCGCTGTCATCGTCCGTCCTGAAAAGGACGCGAGCTTCCAGCGACAATCAGTGGGAGCCATCACTTGTTGCAATAAATGATGGTGGTAGCAAAATTAGCTCAGGATACTTCAATTTTCCAACCCCATGACATGGACACTTTTGCTATGGTGCCACACGAAGATGCGATGTGTAGAAAAGACGCATCTCCGTCCAGCTAAGTGACTGAAAAATGGTTTCCCCCTATTCCTCCCCCACAACCCCCCGCAGAAGACCTACTGAGAAACATTAAAACATACATTTAAAAATAACAAAAAAAGGCAAAATGACCGATGAGCTGCTGGCGAGTCAGCCACTGCGGTGGCGCCACCCGAACTTGCTCCTAGAACTTGTAAATATTAACTTAATGACCTACAAACTTTGTCATGCTTGTATGACAAGAATTCATTAAATAATCACAGTGGGGGATGCCAAATTCTTCTAAAGCTCTCAAGCACAAAGGGCTGCACAGTGGCAATTAACCCCATTTTGCTTTTCTGGGCCTTGAAGCAACTAATCTCCACAGGGTGAGGCTGGAGAGCCGCCACCGAAGAGGCTGGTGGTAAACCATTTTCCTGCTGGATGCAAATAGGAGTGATTCCCGGATTATTCGGACAGAACAGCTGACAGCGACCCCCCCCCCCCCACCCCCACCCCACGATCGCTGACGGGATACACAAGCAACATTTTGGCTCTCTACACTGTTTAGGCCCAGGTCTAGTATTTCTTGAAGCTTGCTTCTCCATTTCATTCAAACTTCTTACAGCCAAGTGGTCTGAATACACGAGCCATGATATTGAGAAGCCTTGACTCAATACTGTCAGAATGTAAGTTCAAATCCCCCCCCTGGATAATTTGTGAGTTTACCTTGTTGAAAAGTTAATAAACTGGATAAAGGTGGCTTTTGTTTTAATTTCCCAGGTTCAGGTGGACGTGGAGTTGGGGGACTTTTTTGATTTGACTTCAGTGCTGAGCGAGAACACTGCACCCAGCAGCAAGACGGGGTCTGTGAGGAGTCAGGAGGCCCATGTATTTTACTTCCCTGTAACAACAAAGGTTCTCGGAAAGGTTCCTGTTACAGTGAAGGCAACAACCACAGTTGCATTTGATGCTGTCACCAAGCACATTTTAGTGAAGGTAAGACTTGCATTTGGTTATTCCTCGTGACCAGGTATTTTAAAGGCAACTTCACAAACTGAGTCAAATTCAGAGGTTGCTAAGAATATTCGCGTACATGGTATGGACATGGTGCGCCAAAGGGTCTGTGCTGCACAACTATGTCATTTTCTGGGCTTTAGAAGTAGTGGCATAGAATACAAAAGCCAGGAAGTGAAGTGACGACCTTTGGTTGGCATGGATGAGTTGGGCCATTAGGTCTCTTTCTGTGCTGTGTAAATTTATGACTTAATGATTCTTAATAAAATCATTGACATGGCCACAGTGAGAATAGAGTCTAGTTCAGCGTGTCATATGTTAGGAAGTTTAAGGCCTTGCACATGGTGTAGGGTAGATTTACTAAAAAATTGAGGGTTTATAATGGAGTGATTATGCAGAATAAGAGGGTGTCAGCTGTTAGGATTATTGGATCCTTGGAATATTTCATCTGGAGCATCAGAAGTTGAGAAGAGATCTGATAGATGCATACAAAATTATGAGAGGCATGTATAGGTGAGACATTCAGAAGGATCCTATGTCAAGGATGAGAGGACATAACTTTAAGGTCTGAGGGAAATGTTTAAAGTAGTTGTTACTGGGCCCTCATCTAGAACGCTGGTTCACTGATTCAAGGGCATTGGTTCAAATCCACCATAGCTTGTGGGAGAAGGGTGGGATTTACTATCAAGAAATTATATAACCTCTGGAATTGAAGGCAAGTTTTTTTTACACAGAGAATAGTGCGTGGCTAGAATGCGCTATCAGGGGCGGTGGCAGAGGTAGATATAGTAGTGGTGTTTGACGCTTTTAGATGGGCATATGGATATGTAGGGATTGGAGGGATATCGATCATGCAGGCAGAGGAGAATAGTTTAACTTGGAATGATGTTCAGCGCAGAAGCACCTGCTCCTGTGCTGTGCTGTTCTATTTGGTAGGAGAGTTGGTAAACAGAGATGTAAATGAATGGGCAAATAAACCAGAAGAAAGGAAGAACATTTACTCTGCAGTGAATTGATGTGACGTGGAACACAGTGCTTGATAGGCTGGTGAAAGCAGATTCCCTCAACAACATGATTGGGAAAATCCCTGAAGTATGTAGGATTGTGGGCAGTGGGACGAATGAAATTGCTTTTTCAAAGAGCCTGATGGAGCTGATGGTCGCCTCCTGTGCCATGTGATTATAGAAGTTACCTCCTCTAAATCCAGTCAATTGCAGTGGTTGGTTTTGGGGGTGGGTGGAAATGGGTGGAGCGAGAGAGGAAGTAGGAGTGAGAGCTTAGGATTGATTTGGCTGCACACCCAGTATGGTCAACCTTGATATGGCTGAGGTCGCAGAATCTCCCAGTGACATGGCTATGCAGTCACTGCAGTTGATAAGCAACAATGTTCAGCAATGTGAAGTCAAAGAGGAATGATCTTATTCCAAGCTTGGTTGATGAATGCACATTGGCCAGGACCACCAGGGGAAAGTCCCATGCTCTTCAAAGTCCAGGGACCTCATTGAAACTTACCAAATAGTGAAAGGCTTGGATAGAATGAATGGGGAGAGGATGTTTCCACAAATGGGAGGGTCAAGGGCCAGAGGCTATAGCCTCAGAATAAAAGGATGTACCTTTAGAAAGGAGATGAGAAGGAATTTCTTTAGTCAGAGGGTGGTGAATCTGTGGAATTAATTGCCACAGATGGCTGTACAGTCCAACTCAATTGATATTTTGAAGGTGAAAATTGATGGTTTCTTGATGAGTAAGGATGTCAGAGGTTATGGAGTGAAGGCAGGAGAATGGGGTTGAGAGGGAGAGATGGATCAGCCATGATGAAATGTTAAATATTATTAGGAAATTATATAAACATATAAACTCTGGAATGAAAGGCTTAATGCCCTGAAAGGGAACCTTGCATTAACCTTTATTTTAAAAGAAAAACATCTGGTTTATTTCTATGCTTCAGGGAAGGAAATATGTTATCCTTACCCAATCAAAGTCAGAAGTTCATAACATTAAGAGGGGTTTACATAAGGTGGAAATTATGAGAGGCATACCAGGGTGGAAATGCCAAAGACTAAAGGCCATGGACTCTAGAGATACAGTGCGGAAACAGGCTCTTTGGCCCACTGAAGCCACGTTGACCATCGATCACTCCATACATCAGTTCTATCCTACACACTTGGGGCAATTTTACAATTTTACCAAAGCCTATTAACCTACAAACCCATACATCTTGGGAGGAAACCAGAGATCCAGGAGAACACCCATGCAGGTCACGGGGAGAACATAGAAACTCCGTACAGACAAGCACGCATAGTCGGGAATTAACCCGGGTCTCTGGAGCTGTAAGGCACAACTGTACAGCTGTGCTACCGTGCTGCCCTGGTGGAAACGGATATGATAGCAGCCATTAAATGGCATTTAGACCGGCACATGAAGAGACAGGGGATAGAGGGATGTAGATCACGTGCAGACAGATGGGATTAGTTAGATTGGCGTCATCGGCGGTGCAGATATATTGGGTCGAAGAGCCTGTTCCTATGTTGAACTCTTCTATGTTGTGCTACACGTGACTCCCGATCCACTGGTGTGGCTTACTCTTAATTCCCCTCAGACAGGCCAACAAGCTACACAGTTCAGGGGATGGGCAATAACTGCTTACCTTGCCAATGACATCCAGACTACATGACCTGAGAGAAAATCAGACATTTCCTGAGAAAGGCAGCTCTCACAGGTCAACTTTGATATTGTGTCCAAGCCTTTGAAAGGAATTGGAACCATTGGGCGCATGACTCAAAGAGGAGAGCATTACCCGCTGGGCCACAGTTGATATGATGTAACAGCTTCACTGAAGCCAGCTGAATACGCTGAGATCTCCAATATTTGGAATCCTAGCAACGTACTTGGATCCTTTGGGCTTTACCTAATGGTGTAGCAGTGAGAAGGTTGAATAGGTTCAGATTTTACAAATGTGTTACAGATGATGCATGGCCCAGATCTCTGAAAGTCTGGGAGCAATCCCCGTAATGGATTGTTTAACTTGGACCATGACTATGGGGTTAGATTTAAACATAGAAAAAGCCTCAAGCAAGCACAGCGATTAGGAATAATCCTTTCAGCCAGATCAGTGGATATGTGGGAATGGCACGCGACAGAAAACTACTGGTGCAACTCTTTCGAAACAGAATTAGATGAATTTTGCATATGGGCTTGTGAAAGGAAAGTGACGAGGGATAATCAGGGCTGCAGAGCAGCAGCAGAAGGGGGAAGGCATACAAATATTATTGCGCAGAAGGGGTCCTTTTGGTACATTGAGTCTTTGGTGGCTCCTAGCAATAGCAATCTACACTCTTCCCAACTTAATGACAACCTTCCTAGAACTAGGTAACCAGAACTGCATGTAATATTCCAAGTGTAGTGTTAACAAGGACTTGTTTAGCTGCATCATGATGTTGCAACTTTAGAACTCAATGCCCTTCCCAATGAAAGCAAATGCCTTCTTAACCATCCTGTCCACCTGACCACCACTTTTAGGAAACCATGCACCTATACTGCCAGGAGGTGAAGTTTCTTATAAGAATTGACATGAAACTGGAGATGTTCAAGATGCAAGGTAATTGACAAAAGGGAGATGAGTATTTTACTTCGGAGTCATGTGAGTGACTACGTGAAGAACCCGCTTCCAACGCATGCGTGTCATATCGCTACACGCATTGCATAAGTCAACAGGAGGGGGAGGACGTTCCCCAGTAACGGGAGAGTACAAAGGGCCAGCAAAAGGCAGGTAAGGACTCTACATTTTGATTTAACAGGAAAATGGAGTTAAGAGGAAGCGGCCCGCTAAAAAGATGCCCGACAAACGTGTGGAGAACACGGATGAAGGGCAGAGACAGCAGCCGCCGGCTTTGGATACCTCGGCAGAGGAACCAGCTGTGCCAGAAAGCGTTCTGGCACCGACAAAACTTACTTCCCGGGCGGGAGGAAAAGTTCAGCGAAAGACTCACCACCTGGAAGAGCCCGACTTGGAGCAGCAGCGGGCGACCAGCCCGTATCAACATCGGACCAGGGCTGAGGAGCGGGAGACGAAACAAACCCGCTATGAGTGGCTGCACGCGGAGCAGCCACAAGAAACAGCTGACCAGGAACACAGTCAAGACCGGTATGGCCAGCGGCTGGATGAGGGAAGCCCGCAAACCAGCACCCGTGAGTACCGGGGACGGGAACAGCGGGGATACAGCAGAAAACAGCACACTGCTGAAAGGCTGCAGGATTGGGGGCAGCCAAAAATGGCTAGTGCAGCCCAGCACAAAGATCGCTTAAAGGAGCTGCTCGAGGAGCTCCTTCACAGTGGCAGTCCCGAGAATGAGGAGACTAGCCATAGTGGGCAGACAAGCCCCATATGGGTACCCCGTGAGGGACCCCCTCAAATCTCAGACTCCTCGGAGGAGAGTGGGCAGGACCCTGATGGGCCAGAGCCCGGTAATACAGCGTCCCATGATCCTAAAACAGCAGGGACTCTGCTGGACATGGTGGCTGATTACTTTAAGCCAAGTCAAACAGGGGCAGACTTGGATCCCAGGAAGGCAGCTAGTATTAACTATATGTCCGGCCACAAACTCCAACAAGAAATATTTACAGAAACACTGGCCAGACATCTGCCACCTGGCAACTGTGAGACATTACAGGTGCCCAGCGTAAACCAATGCATTTGGCAGCATATGGGGAGAAACATAAGGAACCAGGACCTCAAGATCCAGAAAACCTTAAAGGGGCTGACGGCGGGGATCACAGCATACACCTGCACCCTGGACAAAACAGAGCTAACCAAAGACCATCAGGACGCACTAGCTCTGTTTTGCAATGTGCAATATGAACTAAACAACATGCGGAAGGCTGCCATTCAGCCAGCACTGGACCCCAAATATGCTCCCATCTGCAAACAAAGAACCACAAATACATCAACCCTTTTGTTTGGACAAGACTTGACCGCACAAGTCAAAAAACTGGATGACAAAGCCAAGACACTGGGGCTCATTAAGGCCAGCGCAAAGGCCTATTTTGGAGCACGATACCAGCCACATGCAAGACCAAAAAATGTGGCTCAGACCAGTCGCAGTGCCAGAAATCAAAATTACCAGCAGCAGCCTTTTTTAGGGTATGGCCAGGGACGGCCACCCTGGAAGATGCGGAAGCCTCAACCTCACACACAACCCCGAACAAGAGATATCAAACCAGAACCCCCCTTTTTCAGAAAACCAAAGAAATAATACAACCACCAGTAACCATGGAGGTAGGTGGGTGTGGTTCTTCTGTAAAAAAGGGACCCACAACGGTGGGGGGGAGGTTGCAATACTACAGTTATGAATGGTGTAAAATCACTACAGACTCGTATATTCTAAGCAGTATTCAGGGTTATCTGATAGAATTTACTTATCCCAATAAACCCCCAGTACAACATACACCAGAAAGGCATTTTGTCCTTACAAAAACCGAACAATCTAAAGCCCACATGGAGCTACAAAGATTGTACACAAAAGGTGTGATTGAGCATACTATTCATGAAAAATTAGAATTTGTATCAAACATATTTATTAAAAATAAAAAAGATGGGGGTTGCAGGATTATCATTGACCTTTCAACCCTAAACACATTCGTTCAATACGTTCACTTTAAGATGGATACTTTTATTACTGCTAAAGAATTAGTGTCAACTGGGTTCTATATGGCAAGCATTGACTTAAAAGATGCATACTATACAGTACCCATCAGAAGGGATCACAGACGGTATTTGAAATTTAACTGGATGGGGGAACAGTGGCAATATAGAGCCTTACCAAATGGGCTAACATCAGCCCCCAGATTATTTACTAAAATTCTGAAACCAACTTTGGCATTGTTACGTAAACAAAGCCATAGGGTGATGGCATATTTAGATTACATCTTTATTGTTGGCACAACTTATGAATTGGCATATCAAACCGTGCTCGCCACAAAACAATTGTTTGAACAACTAGGATTTATCATCCATCCAGTTAAGTGTAAATTGATACCAGCAACTAATATGGATTATTTAGGATTCACCATTAACACGGTCAATATGTCAATAACGTTACCAATAGATAAAGCAGCAGCCCTACAGCAGGATTGCAGCGAGCTTCTTAACACCTACAGACCCTCCATTAGACGGGTAGCCCGGATAATTGGGAAGATTGTGGCCACAATCCCGGCCACACAATTTGGGCCATTACATTATCAAAATTTGCAAAGAGCCAAAATTAGAGCACTCAAATTTAACAAGGGTCATTTTGATAGACCTATGGAGCTGCCTACGGAAGCTATAATTGAACTACAGTGGTGGGTACATAATATTAGGTATTGCTCCAACCCCATCATTATTGACAACCCGTCTATGGTATTACAAACAGATGCCAGCGCCATTGGTTGGGGAGCCACTAACTCTGTTTCCAGTTGTGGAGGGAGATGGAAGGAAGAAGAGGCAGTATTACTTAACACACGTGGCATTAATTACCTAGAGATGTTAGGGGCATTTTATGGCCTTAAGTCATATTGCTCAGCAATTAAGCACCAGCATGTACGATTACAAATTGATAATACCACCACGGTGGCATATATTAATCACATGGGTGGAAATATATCGACATCTTGTGATCAATTGGCAAATTTAATTTGGCAATGGTGCATCCAAAGAAACATTTGGATATCGGCAACATACCTACCAGGTAAGCTAAATTTAGTGGCAGACACCAGGTCACGCAAATTTAACGAAAACACGGAATGGATGTTAAATAAAAATATATTTGCTGAAATTACAGCAAAATATGGCAGACCAGATATTGATCTTTTTGCATCCAGGTTAAATCACCAATTACCAAGGTATGTGTCCTGGGAACCAGACCCTGGGGCAGAAGCTACAGATGCTTTCTCTCTGCATTGGGGGAAATGGCTTTTTTATGCATTTCCCCCGTTCTGCCTCATCAATCGGGTACTAAGGAAAATTCAACAAGACTCGGCATCTGGGATTCTCATAGTACCCGATTGGCCTACTCAACCGTGGTATTCAGTCATACAGGGGATGGTGTTAGAACCATGTTCCCTTATTGGACATAGCCCGAATTTATTAATTCATCCAGTGACTGGGGGCAGTCATCCATGCCATAAGACTATGGATTTGTTGATTTGTAGAGTCTGAAAGACCCACTACACGGCATGGGGCTGTCAGACAGGACAATGAATCTCATCTCATCTGCACAAAGACTGTCAACACGGAAGCAGTACCTTGGACACATCAAGAAATGGGGCATATACTGCTTGGACAACAACCTCGACCAAAGGACCAAAAACATTCCGGCCATATTGGAATTCTTAACAAGCCTCCATTATGATAATCGATTGGGCTACAGTGCCATCAATAGTGCCAGAAGTGCACTCTCCAATTATCTATCACAAGGAATGGAGCAGCACACGGTGGGAACGCACCCCCTGGTAACAAAACTTATGAGGGGCATATTCAATGCAAATCCCCCTAAAACCAGGTACTCCAAAATCTGGGAGGTGGGTGTCGTTCTAAACATGCTGAGGAGCTGGGCGCCCATTACAGCATTGTCACTTCAGAAACTGACCATGAAGATAGTTATGCTCATGGCACTAGTTACCGCTCAACGAGTCCAGTCATTAAGCAAACTGAGCCTGGACTCCCTGATCATCTCACCCGAGAAACTGGTGTTTATCATACAGGATCTAATAAAACAAAACAGACCAGGTTCATCGGGTCAAGTGATCGAATTCATGGCATATCCATATGACGAACGACTGTGTATAGTAAGACACATCCAATTATACATAGAATATACTAAAAGTATTCGAGGTCAGGAAATGGCGTTGTTAATCTCTTACAAGAAACCGCACAAAAGGGTCACGACCCAAACTATATCAAGGTGGCTCAAATATGTCCTAAAGATGGCAGGAATAGACACTGATGTTTTTAAATCTCATTCCACCAGGGCTGCAGCAACATCCGCAGCAAAAATTCTGCAGGTGCCCACAGTCCAGATCCTCATAATGGCAGGATGGTCATCCGAGAGGACTTTCCAAAGGTTTTATAATAAACCAGTTTTGGAGCCATCATCATCATTTTCAGAAACCATTTTACGTTCAACAATATAATTTGCCCGAAAGAATACAGGGCTATGATTTCAATTAATAAATTTATTTTTCGTTATACCCCACAAGTCTTTGTATAAGTGTGTTTTAAAATTACTAATGATGCTCTCTCCCAATACCCAAGCAGTTGTGAAGCATGGACTCGATCCACGGCATGAGGTCACAGAGCTTTGAAATCTTCGCGTAGTCACTCACGTGATTCCTAAGTAAAATAGTAAGATTAAACGAGAACTTACCAGTTTGAAGTTTAATCTGTATTTTATGAGGAGGAACATTGAGGGAATACGTGCCCTCCGCTCCCACCCTCCTATGATCATATCAACAACTGGTATCTCTTTGATAATCTTACTATGTTAGGTCATTATAGTTTCTGTGACCTCACACCGCTGCTTTGAAGAATGACACGCATGCGTTGGAAGTGGGTTCTTCACGTATTCCCTCAACGTTCCTCCTCATAAAATACAGATCAAACTTCAAACTGGTAAGTTCTCGTTTAATCTTACTATTTTCTTTTATCGTGAAAGAGAGCAGTGAGAAATTCAATAATAACTTTCTAGAGAATTGGATAATACTTTGAAGGGAAACATTTAGTGTAAGAGTAGGGAGAGTTGAATAAATTGGTTTGCTCCATTAAAGTGCCCACACATTTACAATTTCCAAGGTAGAAATGTCATATACCAGGGGGCATAGCTTTGTACAGTGAGAGAGGAAATGTGCGAGGCAATTTCTTTTTACACGAAGAGTGCTAGGTGCATGGAATAATCAATGGAGGTGGCAGAAGCAGATACAATAGCATTGTTTAAGAGGCTTTTGGACAGACATGGGAACGGAAGGATATAAATAAAACGTTTGTAAAATCCCAATTTGTTCTTTGGTTTACTTATATCTCAAAACCTTTATTAATGGAGACTCCTAAATCCTGGTGAATGGAAGGATGTTTGACACTTTGCTTGCCTCCCTGTCCTCAGGCTGAAGGGATAGAGCAGTCATTCTCCAAGGCATTCCTTGTGGCCCCAAAAGCTAACGAACAACTTTGGACTGAGGCAATACAATTCAGCTTCCCGGAAAACGTGGTGGAGGGAAGCCAGAGGGCTCATGTCACCGTGATCGGTAAGAAGGCTCCATCCTGTTTAGTTTAGAGATACAGCACGTAAACCGGCCCATCGGCCCACAGAGATCGCGCCAACCAGCAATCTTCACACACGAGCCCTATCCCACACACTAGGGATAATTTACAGTTTTTACCGAAGCCAATTAACCTACAAACCTGTACATCTTTGGAATGTGGGGGGAAACCAGAGCACCCAGGGAAAACCCACGCAGTCACGGGGAGCATGTACAAACTCTGTACCGACAGCACCTGTAATCAGGATCGAACCCAGGTCTCTGGTGCCGTAAGGCAGCATCTCTACCACCGCACCGCCGTGCCGCCCTCAATTTTCCTCACCGGATGAGCGGACCACCACTGGCATTGCTTGAGCTTAAGCAGGGGTGTGGCAGGGATGTGGTAAGGTCATGGCTTTGCTCATACTTAAGAAACACTTTGTCTGGACCTCACTGTATGCTGGTTTTGACTCACACTCCTAGCTGATCTCACCCACAGCAGATTTTCTGCTGAAAGGTAGGGGGAAGCTAAACCAAACAATCAATTTTTGGGGGGAAAGGTGTTTCTCTCCATTTTATTTACTTAAAATAATGACCAACAAAATGGCCGAAATATTGGGGATTGCCATTGGGATTTCCAACTCCATTCTGTTTCGTGTCAGCCACGACGTGGTCATTGTTCTTACAACATAGAAACAGGCCCTTCAGTCCAACTTGTACCCATTTACTCTATTCCCATTGCCCGTATTTGACCCATTACCCTCTGAACCTTTCCTATCCATGTACACGTCCAAGTGATATAAAATATTATTGTATATATTTCAACCATTTCTTCTGACAACTCATTTCATAAGTATATCGCCTCAGTATAGAAAAGGTTGCCCCTCGGGTCCCTTTTAAACCTTATTGTACCAGGCATTCCTCTCTCTTCCATGTCCTTCATACAGTTGAGGTGTGAGTATCACTATCCAGGCCAGTATTTATTCCCGGACTTGAATGACCCTTGAGAAAGTGGTGGTGAACCTCTTCATGAACTGTAGAGGTCCTTTTAGTGAACAAGATGGAGCTCCATGTTTGTAGTGTGGAGAAAATGACTTTACTTTGATTGAGGAATACGATTTAGCAGGCTGCTTATGAAATTGTTTCTCCATGAGAGCATGAAAATAGGAGGAGGCCACTTGGTCCCTCAACCCTGCCCCGTCATTTAATATCAAGGCTGATCTGCCCCAGGCCTCGTCTCCCCTTTCTATGCAATTTCTCATAGCCCTTAATTCCCTGACCTTTCAAAAAAATATTTCTACCTTCTCTTTAAACATGTCTAATGATCCGGCCTTCATAACACTCAGGGGCAGAGAATTTCTGAGAAATTCACCACTCTCTACATACCTCAGTTTCAAATAATCGGCTCCTTATTGTGTAACACTGTTTCCTTCAGTGGGGACTATCCGTTAGTGAAACCCTTGGACAGTTACCCTGTCTTGGCCCCTTGGAAGTCTCTTATCATTAGTAGAGCTAGGAAGTGGATACCAAAAGTGATTGGCTAAGAAGTAGGCGGAGGGATCAGCATCATGTGCACAGAATTCGACAAACATGTGTTTTTCATCTAAATATCGTTCTAAACTGGCAGTTCTATTTTGGGGCTTGTAACTTCTTGTTGCAAAGAATTTTGGTTCCCTTTTTCTCCTGAAGCAAATATTTTGCGGGACACATCTGTGTCCAATCTCCTTTCATTTCAAGGCAATCGTTTAATCTGAAATAGACCGATGCAGAATATTTGTCCCTTTATTTTAGTTCTCATTTTTGCCTTTCAAGGTCTCCTCCATAGAGCACCGATTCTTGCCAAGCCCCAGATCAGTAGTAATGTCTGTTTCTCCATTCTCCTTCAGATGGCTCAGCTTTGCTTTTTGATCACAGGGATCATTATAGTTATTCCTTCAACTGTGGCATCTTCGATTTTCACCCAGAGAATTGTGAATCTGTGGAATTCTTTGCCACAGAAGGCAGTGGAGGTCAATTCACTGGATATTTTCAAGAGAGAGTTAGATTTAGCTCTTAGGGCTAAAGGAATCAAGGGACATGGGGGAAAAGCAGGCACGGGGCACTGATTTTAGATGAACAGCCATGATCATATTGAATGGTCGGTGCTGGCTCAAAGGGCGAATGGCCTTTTGCACCTATTTTTCTATTTCTATGTTTCTTTGATTCAGGAACAACAATCCTTGTGTTCCTGTCATGTCTAAAACTGAACCTATTCATTGCATCTTGGCATAATTAAATTGGTTCTGGTGCTTAGTGGGTTAGAAACATAGAAACATAGAAATTAGGTGCAGGAGTAGGCCATTCGGCCCTTCGAGCCTGCACCGCCATTTAATATGATCATGGCTGATCATCCAACTCAGTATCCCGTACCTGCCTTTTCTCCATACCCTCTGATCCCCTTGGCCACAAGGGCCACATCTAACTCCCTCTTAAATATAGCCAATGAACTGGCCTCAACTACCCTCTGTGGCAGAGAGTTCCAGAGATTCACCACTCTCTGTGTGAAAAAAGTTCTCCTCATCTCGGTTTTAAAGGATTTCCCCCTTATCCTTAAGCTGTGACCCCTTGTCCTGGACTTCCCCAACATCGGAAACAATCTTCCTGCATCTAGCCTGTCCAACCCCTTAAGAATTTTGTAAGTTTCTATAAGATCCCCTCTCAATCTCCTAAACTCTAGAGAGTATAAACCAAGTCTATCCAGTCTTTCTTCATAAGACAGTCCTGACATCCCAGGAATCAGTCTGGTGAACCTTCTCTGCACTCCCTCTATGGCAATAATGTCCTTCCTCAGATTTGGAGACCAAAAACTGCACGCAATACTCCAGGTGTGGTCTCACCAAGACCCTATACAACTGCAGTAGAACCTCCCTGCTCCTATACTCAAATCCTCTTGCTATGAAAGCCAACATGCCATTCGCTTTCTTTACTGCCTGCTGCACCTGCATGCCTACCTTCAATGACTGGTGTACCATGACACCCAGGTCTCGCTGCATCTCCCCCTTTCCCAATCGGCCACCATTTAGATAATAATCTGCTTTCCCGTTTTTGCCACCAAAATGGATAACCTCACATTTATCCACATTAAACTGCATCTGCCAAACATTTGCCCACTCACCCAGCCTATCCAAGTCACCTTGCAGTCTCCTAGCATCCTCCTCACACCTAACACTGCCCCCCAGCTTAGTGTCATCCGCAAACTTGGAGATATTGCCTTCAATTCCCTCATCCAGATCATTAATATATATTGTAAATAGCTGGGGTCCCAGTACTGAGCCTTGCGGTACCCCACTAGTCACTGCCTGCCATTGTGAAAAGGACCCGTTTACTCCTACTCTTTGCTTCCTGTTTGCCAGCCAGTTCTCTATCCACATCAATACTGAACCCCCAATGTCATGTGCTTTAAGTTTGTATACTAATCTCTTATGTGGGACCTTGTCGAAAGCCTTCTGGAAGTCCAGATACACCACATCCACTGGTTCTCCCCTATCCACGCTACTAGTTACATCCTCGAAAAATTCTATAAGATTCGTCAGACATGATTTACCTTTCGTAAATCCATGCTGACTTTGTCCAATGATTTCACCACTTTCTAAATGTGCTGCTATCCCATCTTTAATAACTGACTCTAGCAGTTTCCCCACTACCGATGTTAGGCTAACTGGTCTGTAATTCCCCGTTTTCTCTCTCCCTCCCTTCTTAAAAAGTGGGGTTACGTTTGCTACCCGCCAATCCTCTGGAACTACTCCAGAATCTAAGGAGTTTTGAAAGATTATTACTAATGCATCCACTATTTCTGGAGCTACTTCCTTAAGTACTCTGGGATGCAGCCTATCTGGCCCTGGGTTAAAGTGTGAGTGTATTATATATACAGTATAAACTTGGCATCAACTCCTTTGATAAACGTTATTGATTAAAGTACTTAAAGTAGTTAAAATAACTTATCTGAGAGAAGCGAGTCCTCTGATAGGGAATGTCGATAATAGAGGGTAACTTCTAAAAACTGAAAGCCCTGGATTTATTGGAATTAGTCAGCAAAACAAACAGCATCTGTGGAGAGTGAAGAAACAAGAACATTGTTTGAACACCTGAAGTAAAATCTGACATTGCTAGAGATTTTCAGCATGTTATGCAGCTTCAATGGAGACAGTAACAGGGTTAATAATTCAGATTGTTGACCCATGGTTTGCCAAACCTTTCTTCAGGCTGATGTTTTACACTTCTATCATTTCGGTCGGCAGCGACAGGTTGGGCCGAAGGGCCTGTTTCCATGTTATGACTTTCTGCCTTAGGGTTTCTTCCATTGAAAGATGAAATGAAGAATTTCAGTGGGAATCTCAAATTCTGCCCTCTCATCCAAGCCACAAAAAAAAGTACAACAGAAGCGTTCAAATATCAGAGGGATATAGAGCAACATTGGGTAAATGGAGATGAGGCACAGAGTTGGAATGACCGAACTGACTGGCAAAATGCCTCCTCCTGTTTCTGCCCTTGCAGTATTGTTATGAAGCTGCTCATTGCATACTGCAACTTAACCAATAGATCATTCAAAAGAGTGGACAAAACCTCTGACAAACACTGGAGATTCACATCAATTCAGATTTATAAATTAGCAGAATAAAAGGAGGAAAGTTGGCATCGTGCTCAGTATTCTGGTTATGATATTGAGCTCCATTGAAGGCAATGCTATCATAATAGCTTCCCCATATGTCTGAAGGAATAAATAGTTGAACTTGGCAGCCATCGTATGCATAAAGCATGCAGCTCCTGGAAAATATCACGGACACTGAATTTTGGAAGGCCTGGACATCACTTGGGTTTGGCACAGCCCTGTTGGTATCATGCATGTGGAATCTTTGGGAATGGCACTGGCAGAATGTCCAATTGAGCAATTGACCAGATGACAGCAAACTCATAAGTCAAGCAAATCCTTAATGACAGCTGCTGGGACTCCCTAGGTGGAAAATTTCCTCATTGTGCATTGGGGCATTTAATGCATCTCATATCCCACTTGGGTAGCCTATATTGCAATGGTACGGACTGTACGAAATTTGAATTTTCAAATTTCAGGTAACCCTTACCCATGTGTTCTTTCCCCGTTCCTACTGATCCACCTAGGTTCTCATTCCCTTTGTTCACCTTTTCCATTTCCTACACCACCATCCCTGTTACCCAAACACTTTACCCTTCCCCAGCCAGTCCCATCAGCCCATCACCTGCACACCTTTCCACTTGGGCTTCTTCATTTCAGCCTACCATCCCTATCCCCTCTCACACCTGGTTCTATCTGCCCATCGTCCCTCCCTTATCTGGTTCCACATCACTTTACAGCCTCCACCTCCACTTTCTACATCACCCATCCAGGAAATATTGGGTTAAAATCAGACACAATCAAATTAGCAAAAATGCACAGCAAGGGCTGTGCACAATGCCAAATTCACCTTTTCCCATTCTGATTCAGGGAGCCTCTTTATTAGGGTAGAGGGTCACTATTAAATGCATGGACTGAGTGGGTTTATACATTGTTGAAAGCTTTATGCTTTTTGAGAATGAGCCACAATGTGGCCAAGACAATACGAGTAAAAACTAAATGGCAAAACTCCTTTGATAATCTGCTTCTCCTTTCAGGTGATATCCTGGGACCTTCTATTAATGGTTTGGAAGACTTGCTTCAGATGCCATATGGGTGTGGTGAACAAAACATGATCAGATTTGCTCCAAACATTTACATTTTGCAGTACTTGACAGCTAAAAATCAGGTGACTGAGGAGATGGAAGCAAAAGCCAAGTCCTACATGATCCAAGGTGGGTTTGCCAACCATTTTAACTTCCCTTCCCTTTGCCATACTGATCTCTCTGTCCTGTGCCTCCCCAATTGCCAGAGTGAGGCCGTGTGGAAACTGGAGGAACAACATCCCATATTCTGCTTGGGTAGCTTAGAACCTAATGGTATGAACATTGAATTATCCAGTTTCCCTTGGCCTTGGACCAACCATCTGCTGATCAGAAACCTCCCTCACCTGTATCCACCTATCACTTGTCAGGTTTTATATACTTCTATTAAGTTTCCCCTCAGGCTTCAACGTCTGAATGAAAACTATGCGGTCACAGGGAGAATGTACTAACTCCGCACAGACCGGACCTGTAATCAGGATTAAACCCAGGTCTCTGACACTGTAAGGCAGCAACTCTACCGCTGTGCCACTGTGCCGCCCCACCACAATCAGTCGGAAGAATGGTTCTGATCTGAGATATCACCTATCCATATTCTCCAGAGATGCCGCCTGACCCGCTAAGTCAGTTCAGCAATTTTTTTTGCCTTTGGTTTTCTTTGGCTTTGTATTGTAATGTGTTACTGCAATGATCAAGGAGTTTCATGTTATGCCTTCAGCTTCCTAAGAGTTAATCAGGAAGAGTAACCAGCATTTTATTGCTGTCAATTCTAACCAACATGTTAACCACATCATAGTGGTAGCACATATTATCTTACTGTTGAGTGAGCAAGTAGTTGGATCAAGTCCCACCCTAGAAGTTAAAGAGTTGCATAGCACAAAGACAGACTCTTCGCTCCACTGAATCTACAACCACCATCAAGCATTAATTTACACTAACCCCTTTCTTTAATTCTCCCCATATTCCCCTTAAATTTTCCCCAGATTCTACCACTCACCTATACGCTAGGAAAAAGTTACAGTAGGCAATCCCTTTTCCCCCACTATCCCTCTCACCCTTTCCCCTTCCCTCTCTTCCACTTTCACCTATATCCTATCCTCTGGCTTCATAATTTACAGCTTTCACAACCAGAGATGTCACATATTCATAAATTATAGGAGCAGAATTAGGCCATTTGGCCCATCATCTGCTCCACCATTCAATCATGGCCTTTCTATCTCCCCCTCAACCCCATTCTCCTGCCTTCTCCCCATAACCCCTGACACCCTTACTAATCAGGAGTCTGTCAATCTGTAACTCTACCCAGGCCTTTCACTATCCGGTAAGCTTCAGTGAGGTTCCCCTCATCCTTCTAAACTCCTCGAGTCCAGGCCCAGTGCCATCAAATGCTTATCATATGTTAATTCATTCCTGGGATCATTCTCATAAATCGCCTCTGGACCTTCTCCAACGCCAGCACATCCTTCCTCAGATATGGGGCCCAAAACTCACTTTGCCATGACTTTCAAAACTCACTTTGGTGTGTTACTCCAGCACTTTGTACCTTTTTTTTGTATACTAGCATCTGCAGTTCCTTGTGCCTACAACCTCCTTGGGTTGTATGCCTTGTGGGTTGGGGCTAGAAACTAGAGTGCCCGGGGGTAACCCACCTGGTCACAGGGCAAATGTGCAAAGAGGACTGAATCAGGACTGGAAGAAATATTGTATTATGTTCTGTTTGTGCATTGAATAACTCTTCTGGAGACAAATGAACATTTGTTTTTATTCCTTCACAAAATGTCTGTGTGAATGTCTAGGTCAGCATTTACTGCCCATTTCCTAATTGCCCCTTGAGCTGAATGGGTTATGACATCATTTGAGGGCAATTCAGAGACAGCCACATTAGTGTGTCTGGAGTCACACAGACTGGATAAAGGCGGCATTTTTTCTTTTCCCTGAAGTTTCCAGCTGGGTTTGTATAATCCAGTGGTTTCATGGTCACCATTGCAGGTTCAGGATTTTTTTTTAAATTCCAGATTGATTCAATTAAGTGCATGTAAATCCCCCAGTTGCTGTGGGATTTGAGCTCGTGTTCCCGGATCATTACTCCAACCTCTGGATTACTAGACTAACAACAATAATGTAACCACGATATTAACATTCCCACGATTCTCATAAGTCAACGGAACACATGAAGAAAATAATTTGGGCTTTGGACGTTGATCCAGAATTAATTTTCATTGCTAATTCCTGCCCTGACCATTTCACATCCCTATCTTATGCACAGAGGCTGTGGCTCATTAGCTCTCTGGCAAACCAAGTTGATCCAATTCTTTTGTCAATGTTTGCACAGTTCTTAGCAATACTTCTGCTTTGCAGGTTACCAAAGGGAGTTAACGTACCAGCGAACTGATGGCTCCTTCAGTGCATTTGGAAACTCTGATTCTTCTGGAAGTACTTGGTAAGAAGGTTTCTGTTGGGAGAGGATTGAAGGCCCATTCTGCCTGCAGATGCAATTACAAGGCTCTTATTCACTCAGCTGTGGAACCAACCCAAAAAAACGTCGCAAGATTTATTGCTTACTTTTCCTCAGTTTAATTCCTGAGGAATGTGGTGGGGATAACTATGTAGAGAATACATTCGGAAGGAACCACTGGGAACATAGTCACACTGAGCGACTTTCCATCATGCCAAATGGACTCAGTGGAAGGAGAACCAGTGGCTAATTCTCAGCTGGTTCTCACTGCCCTATGTGTGGATGGCTAAGATTCCGTCAGCTCTGCCTGCCAAATTCCCTGGTTCTTTAACTTTTTCTCTCTCTCTCTCTCCCCCTCTCTCCCTCTCTCCCCTCTCCCCCTCTCCCCCTCTCTCCCTCTCTCTCCCCCCTTCTATCTCTCCTCTCTCTCTCTCCCTCTCTCCTCCTCTCCCTCCTTCCCTCTCCTCTCTCCCCTCTCTCTCCCTCTCCTCTCTCTCCCTCTCTCCCTCCTCTCCCCCTCTCCCCCTCTCCCCTCTCTCTCTCCCTCTCTCTCCCCCTCTCCCCCTCTCTCTCTCTCCTCTCTCTCTCTCTCTCTCTCCCCTCTCTCTCTCTCTCCCTCTCTCTCTCTCTCTCCCTCTCTCTCTCTCTCTCCTCCCCTCTCTCCCTCTCTCCCTCTCTCCCTCTCTCCCTCTCTCCCTCTCTCCCTCTCTCCCTCTCTCCCTCTCTCTCCTCTCTCCCTCTCTTTTGCTTTCATCCCACTCCTCTGTTGCCCCACTGGTCTCACTCCCTCCACCCCTTGCTCTCATTTGGTCATGCTCTTTGTATCTTTGCTCTCTCCCTCTCTCTCTCCTTCTTGCTGTCAGCCAGTCACTTTCCTTTGCCCCGTTATTCCCTAATTCTCCCTGTATTATTCAAAATAATATGCTTAGTTGCTGCTCACGTTAACCTCGTGAGCTTTACATCCTGCCACAACCCATGATGACATGGTTTGAGATAGTCAGTTGCATTTCCAAAGTGCTGTAAACATGTGAGATGCACACAGTAGTTTTTTTTTTTTGAAGTGTGGTACATCTGGCACGGTTGATTCATGAGAATTTTGTTCCGTGACTGACCTGGAAAAAAAGAGTGAAATACAGGAGCTTTGGCCCCTACGCTTGCAATGGTTTGTGATTCATGATTAAATCAAGCTTTCTGTGGTCAGTAAGACTTACAAAAAACTAAGCGATCTCCTCGTTTTCAGCATTTTATTTCCACTTTACAATACCGCAGCAAACATCTTGTAGCATGGTCAGCTTTAGCAAGCTCCTTAAATGAGAGCTCTTTAAAGTTTATTGGTCTCAACTTTCGGAAATAATATTGCTGATTTGCAAATGACATACTTTAAAAATAGGCCTTTGTAAAGTCAAATTTATTTCTCTTTCTTGAATCTGATAAGGTTTCTGACTGAGCTGTCTACTTGACTACTACAATTAATTGACTGCTGGTCAATTAATTTGAGATGGTGGAATGTTTTGTGTACAAACAGCAACCATATGGGAGAGAAAGTGAAAGATATGAAAAGGGAATGCTAGAGAAAAGAAAGAATGGAAAAGGGATACGTGATTAGTCGAGGAAATGGTGAGAGAATGTGGAAAAGAAAGGAGAGAAAGGAAGATGAAGAACAGATCAAAGTGGGCAAAATGCCAAGAAGGAAAGGTTGCTGGAGTGCAGGAAGGCAGTGCAGATGCTGCTTTACACCGAAGATAGACTCAAAATGCTAGAGTAACTCAGCGGGACTAGCAGCATCTCTGGATAGAAGGAATGAGTGACATTTTGGGCCGAGACACATCTTCAGACTCTGTGTTCAAGAAGGAACTGCAGATGCTGGAAGATCGAAGGTACACAAAATTGCTGGAGAAACTCAGCGGGTGCAGCAGCATCTATGGAGCAAAGGAAATGGGTGACGTTTCGGGCCGAAACCCTTCTTCAGACTGATGGGGGATGGGGGGGAGAAGCTTCAGACTCCGTATCTGACAAAAGGGGCTTGACCCGATACATCACCCATTCCTTCTACCCAGAGATACTTCCAGTCCTGCTGAGTTACTCCAGCGTTTTGTGTCTATCTTTGGTTGCTAAAGAGTGTCAGGAGAGTAAAAGCTGGTATGAATCGAGAGAGGAGTGCAGGAAGAGAAACTAAAATCCAGGACAGGGGACAATGGATAGATTGCACATGAGAAAGAAAGATTAAATGAATATTAAAGGTGAAGAAAAATAAAAATGGCAGAGAAATGGTTAAGAAGGAGAGAGATGGTAGGCACAGAATAAGGAGATAAGACAAAGAGTCAAACAGTTGTAAAGTATAGAAACAGACCGTTTAGCCTACCACGTCCTTGCTGATTTTTCTAGCCAGCTGCATCAATCCTATTTGGTAGGATTTGGACTGTATCCTTCTGTGCCTTGTCTATTCAAGTGTCTGTCTAAATGCCTCTTAAATGTAGTAATTGTATCTGATTCCACAAGATTGGAAATGGGAGAGAAGCCAGAGTGGTTGAGGAAAAGGAGTATATATTTGAATTTGCTGCTTCTATGATTTACATTGCACTTGATATTTTAACCACGGCTAATCCAAGCTCTAGACAAATATTTACCGTGACTAAACCACATCCTT
The DNA here is from genome assembly GCF_028641065.1 of Leucoraja erinaceus. Classification (NCBI taxonomy): domain Eukaryota; kingdom Metazoa; phylum Chordata; class Chondrichthyes; order Rajiformes; family Rajidae; genus Leucoraja; species Leucoraja erinaceus. Next base: position 19,885,839 of record NC_073384.1, on the reverse strand, counting down.
AAATAGAAGAACTTGCTTTCTAGTGCCATTAAAACTGACATTGTAAAGTGGTGCTTATTCTTTATTCCTCAGCCTGCTCAGGTCAGTGAGTAATACAGTCTAGCTGTCAGCCTTCATCATTCTGTGGTTAGGTAGAAGGTTGCAGGTTCAAATCCCACTCCAGGATCTGGAGCACAGATTCTAATAGGAAATTCCCTGTGCAGTGACAAAGCAGAGGCAAGGATGGATTGAATGGTTACATGAAAGGGCTCTCCTCAATGTTTCTGATCAATATATGTCCCTGACACAGCGGTAGTATAGGTGGTGCAGCGGTAGAGTTGCTGCTTAACAGTTTTCAGTGACCCGGGTTTCTGAGTATGGCTGCTTGTCTGTACGGAGTTTGTACATTCTCCCCGTGACCTGCGTGGGTTTACTCCAGTATCTCTGGTTTCTTCCCACATGACAAAGAGGTACAGGTTTGTAGGTTAATTGGTTTGGTATAATTGTAAACTGTGCGTAGGTTGTGTAGGATAGTGTTAGTGTGTGGGGTTCACTGGTTGGCATGGACTCGGTGGGCCAAAAGGCCTGTTTCCACGCTGTATTTCTAAACAAAACTAAACTAAAGTAAGCTAACATCATTGCTACACCCACTGATCTATTGTTTGTGGGAATCTGCGATACACAATATGTTTCTGCATTTCCTACATTGCAACAGTGATTTCTTGCCAATTTATGGCATTGACTGCTTTGATGTGTCCCAAAATCGGAACAGAATGTACGTGCAATTTGTATCGTAAATTAGGCATCAGTAGGCACTGCCCTAACAAAATGATTTGGGATATAGAAATGCAGAAAACCTCAGATGTTGGAAATTGAATGTAAAATAGAAAACACTGAAGATACTCAGCAGGTCAGACCGCATCCGTGGAGAGAGAAAAACAGAGCTAGGATAATGTTGATGACCTATCATTAGAAGTGGAAGAATATTAGAGGTAAATCAAGTTTTAAATGCAGTGAAAATGAGGGAAGGAAGGCCAAACCAAAAGGGAGTTCTATGAAAAAGTGGATGGCAGGAGTAAAGAATTTGAAAAAAAGATGAAGCTCCCTGCAGCAAGATTTAAAAAAAATGAATGCTGGAAATATGAGGGAAAAAGCTGGAGTGTAATATGCTTCTTCAGAATGTGATGCTGAAACTTGTCAGAAGGCGAGGTTGTAAAGTGCCTATTCAGAAGGTGAGGTTGTAATGTGCCCAGTCAAAAGACAAGGCTGTAACGGGCCAAGTCAGCACTGAGAGGCTGTGATAAACCTGGTCTATATATATATACATCTGCAATGAGTTGACAGCAGTTGAGGGCTGGCTGCTTCTTATTTCCCCAGCTCCTTTACAATAGGCTTGTTCACGTCAGCCTGAAAGCCTGCTCCTCGTTCTCACCGACCCCTGGGTAAAGATGTTACTCCAGGATCTCACAATATACAGGATGTCTCTCCAACCTTTTTCACCTGCAGCATTTTGTTTTGATTAAATCGTCCCTCTCTTCGCTGCTCCTTCCTCACAACTCTGAACATGTTGTTTTCTTTTGAGCATTTATCTGATTGCTTGTGAATATATTGTAGATTCTGTTTCTACTACCCCTCAGGCATTAAGTTCCAAACCACAAAAACACATTGTAAAATTATAGAAGCACAATAAACCGTGGCACAACTCAACTGTTTGGTCCCCCAGCCCTCCTTTGCTGTTTAATCTAGTCCTCAGCTCTACTTTGCTGCAAGTTCCCATGACCTCGCTGTATTTGAACTTCAATGTTCAAATGGAACCCAGTGTAAGCTCAAGCAACAGCACCTCATCTTCTGTCTGCAATTTTGGAACTCAGTACTGAAATAACCAGCCTTTTTGGATATATTTAGGGCAAGATGCCAGGAGTGTTCCAGGTGGATTGGGACATCTGGTGATGGGAGAAGTGGTCCACAGTATGGGGTGAAGATTCTTGGCCAAAGAAATAGGCACAGATTCCAAGGTGGAGAATAAAAGTTCAACAGTTTGTCAGACTTGGAACTCATAGAGGTGGAGAAATAGTAGGATAAGGCCTGGCATTCGGTGATCAGTGAGGGGAAGATCAAAAAGGATAGGGTATAGTGGAAACTCAGCCAGAGGTGGGTCTGGGAGGAGAGATGAGGGCCAGAGGAAAACAAAACAGAAGAGTGAGCCGAGGGGTGGTGGTCAAGAAATTTGAATTCTGCGCTTCATGGAACATACTGCAGGAGAAAGAGATTGAGGCAGATACAACAACAAGACATTTGCACAGAAACATGAACAGAAAATGTTTCAGGTGTTATGGGTCAGTCACAGACAAATAGGATGAGTTTAGATGGGCACCTTGGCCTACACGGATGGATTGAGGCAAAATATGTATAATTCTGTGACATTAACTCTTTCCAAATTGGTGCCTACCATACATATGTCTGTGTCATTTTGGACTTTTCTGCAAGTGGCAGTAAGTCCCCAACGCTTAGCCAACCAAATAATTCCTTTATTTTGTAAATCCTCTACCAAGTTACTCCCCAACCTTCTGTAAAAGAAGTTCAGGCCAGAAGTGTTAATTCTCTTTCCCTCTCCACAGATACTGCATGACTTACTAGGTGTTTCGAGCAGTTTCTGTTTCTCTCATCCCTCTGCTTTCTGATTTCTGAAATAACTCATTCAGCCATGTCACAGACTACTGGAATAGGAACCAGACTTAGGATGTTTCATTTTGGACTTTACCCCAGTGATTCCATATCTCTTTTTGTATCAGGGAGTAGAGAAGAAATTAATTCTCTGTCACAATTTGCATTTTGCCTCTGAAATAGGGTCTAGTTGAAGTCCATCATGTCTACTGTTATATTGTGGGTTTGGAGCATGTGGCCAACTATCAGTTCCAGAGCATTGATTTGAAGAATGTATTATTGTAAAACATATTATTTTCTTTTTTAAGGTTGTCAGCCTTTGTACTGAGGTGCTTCTTACAGGCAGAGGAATTTATCTACATTGACAAGGCAGTTTTAAACAATGTCACATCATGGATAATAAAACGCCAGAATAAAAGTGGCGAGTTCTTGGAGCCAGGCCGCGTGATCCACACAGAACTCCAAGGAGGACAGAATGGGCCCGTGGCGCTCACGGCTTACGTACTGACGGCACTTTTGGAGGATGAGAAATACAAGGTTGCATGTCATTTCTTGTAATACTCAATAGTCTGCCTCTGTGAACATGGTGTACTGCAGATGCTGTAAATTTTGAAAGTTAGCTGGATGTATTCAATAGATTAAGGGAGAAACATTGTAGAAAGAAGGGATGGAGTAGCTCAGCAGGTCACACATCATCTTTGGAGAACATGGATAGATGACTTTTCGGGCTGGGACCCTTCTTTAGTCTAACCCGAAACGTTACCTAATATTCTATCTATTCCTGTTCTCCAAAGATTCTGATCCGTTGAGTTATTCCAGCACTTTGGGTCTTTTTTTAAGGGAGAAACAATGCTTATGTTTTACAGTCATAAGCATGGTGTTTGGGCACTTAAATAAAAGTTGTACAAGCAAAATAATAACAGTGAGTCAAGGTAACCGAGTTATACAGCAGAGAAACAGGCCCTTCAGCCCACCATGTCCATGCCAACCATCCACAGGTTACAAAAGTGTTCCATTCCTGTGAACTGATCGTAACCTGAATTTTCTGTGTGTCAGACATGAACGAAAGTCAGTTCGTGGGAGAGATCACGGGAACAGCAGTGACAGGAGAGTAAGCAGACATTGGAAGAGCAGCCACCAGTCGGCCTCACCCTGACTCAGTGAGTGAGCCTGATCAGCGTTCCCAAAGCTCTGCTCGCCTCAACTCAGCCTCAATTATGGGCTATCAATAAGTCGAGAGTTCACAACCTGGGGAAGGCCAGCATACTAATATCATTTACCACCAAATTATCTGGCCTTTTGCGCGATGGTGTTTCAGGTGCTCATTGAGATACATTTAAAAAGTCGTGAGTTTTAACCAAATTCTAGAAATCTGAAATAAAGCAGAAAATGCTCGAAATACATGGCAACAGATATGTAGAGAGTATCGCAATGGGGCAGCGGTCGAATTGCTGCCTTACAGCAGCAGAGACCCACGTTCATTCCTGATTTTGAGTGATGCCTGTATGGAGTTTGTACATTCTCCGTGTGACCGCATGGGTTTTCTCCGGGTGCTTTGATTTCCTCCCACACTCCAAAGACATGCAGTTGTTGGTTAATTGGCTTCTGTAAAATGTCCCTAGTATGTAGGATAGAACTAATGTACAGGTGATCATTGGTCAGTGTGGACTTGGTGGGCCGAAGGACCTGTTCCCACACTGTATCACTAAATTAAACTAAGCTAAAGAGGCAAAGGATTAATATTTTGGGTTATTGAAACATTAACTCTATGCAAAGACATTGTCTAACCTGGTGAGTGTCCCCAGTATTTTCTGTTTTAATTATGCAGTTTTGTAAACCAGCATCTTTAATCTTTTTGTAAAAAAGTTAGAGATTTAGCCTCCTGCCATATATCAACAATGTTTGCATTTTTGTTCATTCTATTTATTTTGTTATCCTAGTCTGTAAATTACTTTCAAAGATGTTTCTTTCAGGATAGTGCTTTAGATCAGGTATCAGGTGCTGTATCGTATCTTGAAGGCAAGTTACATGATGGGATCAGTAGCAACTACACTCTGAGCCTCACAGCATATGCACTGACCCTAGCCAAGAGCAAATTCGCAACAGAAGCACTCAATGAACTAAATCAAAGAGCAGACAAACAGGGTAAGGCTGGAAGACAATTATTCTGAAATAGTGTTCTTAAATTGTAATGGTCTTTGAATAGGGTTAAAGATTGAATGAAGAGAATTTATTTTGATTACGATTTCACTCCAATTTCTTTAAAAGCAACAGAGTGGACCTGTATTCCTGAAACGTGAAAGGAAATTCAAGAACTGGAAATTAGAAATGAAAACAGGAAATATTCAGCAGGTCAGGCAGCATCTGTGAGGAGAAAAACATTTTCAAGTCAATGACCCTGCTTTAGAGCTGAAGTAATGAGAGAACACGCATGTTTTAAGTTGCATGCTTGGGGATGGGTAGAGAGGACAGAAGGATTTTCCATTATGGGATGAAGACTCAGGTTGTCCAGGTGCCTTTGGTGTTGGAATCTTTAATGTGAGAAACATGTATGGTTGTTAATAACAACAGATCTATTGATGATTATACAGAGAGTGAAGTCAGTAAATTGAGGTGATCAAAGGAGTTGATTGGATGGATAACAAGGAACTAATTTTCTAATTTACTGAGTTTTTTATTACAGATAGTTTTTGTGGTAAATGTTTTCTCCAATGGACATTCTTGAACAAGGCCAGGGGTTGGTGTCAGAGACATGTTCCTCATACCTAAGGAATTCCAGACTTCCCTCCAAGTAGTTTTAACCCGATTAAATAAAACCCAAACCCTAGATTAAGGAACCAAAGCAGGTTCATTGGGCTGGATAGAGATCAGCATCAGAACAGGCTTGGAGGTTTGATTGACATCGTCTTCTTCCCTTGTTCAATGTTAAGAATGAAACCTATAACATGCTTGACCTCATTATTTCAGTTCTAAATCCGGTCATTGACGTGAGATATTGTGCTTTTATCTGTGCCAATTGGTGTTTAGTGAAATAAAACTTGTAGGATGAAACTTTGCAACAACTTGTGGAAGGAGTTTCACAATCCTATCACATTTTTGCCCATAATTGAAACACCAGTAACTTGGGATGATAGGCATCTTTTAAATGGGGTTAAAAGACTATCGTTCATATATTTTGACAAGTGAATCATGCAGTTCATTGTTTATACTGCTGACATATTTAAGCCTAACCAGCTAATAGTATCAATACCAATAATAAAACATATATTTATAACACAAAAGTAGCAAGGGTTACAAGTGTTTATTTTGTCAAAGTTTGAACAGTTTCATAAAGAGTTTAAATACTTTAGAACAATTTGTTTGGATTCTTTGGACATCACTGAGAGGACAGCATTTGTTGCCCACCCCTAATTTCTCTTGATATTGAGATTGAGGTGATTAAGGTTGCGGGGACAGAAGTTGAAATGAGGTGCCCTTGCCCTTGAGATGGTGAGCTGCCTCCTTGACCTCCTGGAGGCTTGGTGAAGATGCTCCCACATTGTTTTTGGGGAGGGATTTCCAGGAATGATCATTGATGTGATGAAGTGCATATATTTCCAAGTCATGATGGTGGAAGAATTGAAATTGTTCTTTAATTGTTACACCAGCATGATCTGGTTAACTAGTGCAACTAATAATTTATAGTGTTATTGTTTATTGCATATTTATTTGTTATTTTGTTGCATTTAATGTGCCTGTAAAGTTGCAGCAAGTGAGAGTTTCATTGTTCTGTTCCCAGTGCACATGATAGTTAGACACTTGCCTCTTGAGCTCAGAATAACCATTCCGTCTTTGACCACAGCTGGTGTAAAGTTCTGGTCATCACCCGTGAGCAGACCTTCCTTCTGGTGGGGACAGAAGACCCTCTCGTCAGACATTGAAGTGGCTGCCTATGCCCTGTTGTCACACCTGAGGCAGGAGAGACTTTCAGAGGGCATCCCCATCATGCAGTGGCTCAGTCAGCGCAGGAACCACCTTGGAGGCTTCTCTTCGACCCAGGTACACGTGACACCTTGACCCCTGTTCTGCTAGGGCTTGGTTTCTGCTAATGTTCTCATGTATGCAAAAGAGTGAGAAATACATCATGGGCAATGAGGTAATTCAGTCCATTGTGTCCAGTCTGGCTTTCTTTAATACAATATCAAATTAGTTCCACTCCCCTGCTCTTTTTCTGCAAATGTTATTCCTATTTCCCAGTGAATGTTCCCTTAGGATCTTCATGCTGGTCACCCATGCATTCTCTGCAGCTGTCCAGCCTCCTAGTGTGAGCTAAAATTTCCCGCTTTTTTCCTGTCCACTGTGTTTCACCATTCATAGTTATAAATCTAAACAACATCGAAACAGGACCTTTGACCCAACTCGTCCCTGCTGACCAAGGTGCCTTCCTGAGTTAGTTCCATTTGCATTTGACCCATACCCATCTAAAACCTTTGTACCCATATACCAGTCCATATATCTTTTAAATGCAGTTGTGCCCACCTTCCTCTGGTAGGTTGTTTCATATACCTGCTGCCTTCTGTGTGAAAATGTTACCTGCCTGGTGCCCTTCAAATGCTCTCCCTCTCACAAATCTATGTTTATCAATCAGTTTTAGGGTCCACTACTCTGAGAAAAAAAACTGACCGTTCATCTTATCTAGATTCCTCACAATCTTATAAACCTCTATTTGATCACCCCAACAGCCTCCTTTGCTCCAGGATAAATAGTCCCAGATATCCAGTCGCTCCATAACTCAAGCCCTTCAGCCCCGGTAACCTTCCTGAGAGTCATTTTTGCACTCTCTTCAGCTCTTCAATAAGATCATGGCTTATCTTCTAACAATTTCCTATTACATTCCTCATATTCCTTGAACCCTCTGACAGCCAGAAATCGATCTTTTGTTTGTACATGATTGAACCACCACTTCCGGCACAGAAATTAAAAAAAGATACATCACCCTTTCAGTGACAAATGATCTCTTTGTTTCAGTAAATCCCCCCCCCCCCATTTCTTTTTGGAGATCATAGTCCTTTGCTCTGGGCTCCTCCACCAGGGAAAGCATTCTTCCCTTATCTACCCAGTCAAACACTCTTAATCTCCCCGTTGCTAAAGACTCCCCCTACCATTCCCATACTGATTTTTCTGGCCTGGGCCTCCTCCACTGTCAGATTGAGGCCAAATGCAAATTGGAGAAACAGCACCTCATATTTCACTAGGGCAGCTTACAAACCAGTGATATATTGATTTCACTAACCAAGTAACCCTTGCTTTGCCTGTTTCTCTGTCCCTACCCCACCCTAGTTCTCCAACTAGTTCCACTGTCCTGATTAATTTTACTGTTTGCATGCCTCGTTGTCAGCTTCCTCTCAACCAACAAATTAACCATTTTACATTTCCTTGACCATTGTCTGCTTTGATCTGTCGTTTTCGCTCCTACACTTCAATATCTCTAGTTTCCCTCTCCCCTGACTCTCAGTCTGAAGAAGGATCTCGAACCAAAACGTCATCCATTCCTTCTACAGAGATGCTGCTGTCCCGCTGAGTTACTCCAGCATTTTGTGTCAAACTCTAGAATTTTAATAGCTGCTCATTTATCTAAAGAATAGAGGCTCTGCTTCATTTGGCAGGCCCATCAAAGGAAGCGTCTGGTGAATCTTTGTTGCATTCTCTGTAATTCTACACAATACTTCAGCTCTGGTCTCAGCAAGAAGCAACAAACAATCTGCTGGAGGAACTCAATGGGTGAAGCAGCATCTGTAGTTGGAAAGGAATAGTCTGCATTACGAGTCGAAATCATGCATTAGGCCTCTTTCCTTTACGTCCACAAATGTTCCTCGACCCACTGAGTTCCTCCAGCTGATTGTTTTTTTGCTCCAGATTCCAGCATATGCAGTCTCCCATGTCCCCGTCTCACCAAGGCCATAGGCAATCACTGTAAGGCATCATTACTTTTGTGTTCAATCCTTTAGCAATAAAGACCAAAGTAAAAATGCAGCAGCCGAATGCCCTCCATTCATCTTCACTCAGTAATTCTGTGGATTGGATTTGTTTTCAGGGATCTCTCTTTTTTGCTCTTTATTCCAGGACACGGTGATAGCCCTCCAAGCACTGTCCCAGTTTGCAGCTCAGAACATCGTTCCTACGACAGACCTAGTTGTTTCGGTCAATGGACCTGGGCTAACTGTCCCAGCAACTTTCACCATCTCCTCCGCAAACATGTTGGTCCTGCAGGCTGTACAGGTATTTGTTCCATTTCTGCGGGCTACAACAACATTAGCTCAACCCAAGGGAGCAAATGGAAAGAGCATTCATAACACTTGAAACCAAAAGGTCCAGATGCCAGGAATCTGGAATATCAATGGGAATGCCCAGCATTTCGATATATGATATGCCATTTATTGTCACTATACATGTACAGTGAAACTGAAAGCTGCTCGTACTCAGTGCATACATACAATTTTACACAAAAAACAAGAAACAGAAAAACAAAACAGAAGGGAGATGGGGGGGGGGGGGGGGGGGTGCACAAATTCTACGGCGCTACATACATATATACATATATACAGATGGAAGTCCGTGTTGGGCGGTGTAGTCAGTGCATGTGTGGATTTGAATTTATGGTAGATATAATTCTCGGGAAGCAGCTATCCTGAGTCTGTTTGTCCTGGATTTGATGCACCTATAGCGCCTTCCAGTGGGCAGCAGGTCGAACAGTCCAAACGTAGGATGGGAGCTGTCTTTGATGATCTTCTTTGCCCGGCTAAGGCAGCGGGAGGTGTAGATGTCCATCAGGGAGGGGAGAGGGCAACCAATGATCCTCTGCGCTGTCCTGGTTACCCTCTGAAGCCTCTCCCTGTCTGCCATGGTGCAGCTGCCATACCATGCTGTAATGCAGTATGTCAGCAGGCTCTCGATGGACGAGCGGTAGAAGGTCAGCAGCAGGTTAGAGTCCAGGTTGTGCTTCCTGAGGACCCTCAGGAAGTGCAGCCGCTGCTGAGCCTTCTTGATGACCGCTGTCGTGTTGTCCGTCCAGGAGATGTCAGCCGCGATATGGACGCCGAGAAACCGGAAGGTGTTGACCCTCTCCACACACTCGCCGTTGATGTGTAGGGGGTATGTGTATGTGTATTTCAAGCAGCACCTGCGATGAGAGAAACTGAGCCAATGCTGACCTGTATATAAATTGAACCGTTAATGCTGCTTCTTTACCTGCATTATCCCCAATTTTATTCTTAGCCCCTTTCACAATGTTGGGGCATCCCAATGCATTTCATAGCCAATGGAGGTACCGGCACATTTGCAGAAAGTACAATGGACAACTTAGACCCAGTAAAACTCCATGAAAACAGGGTTATAATGGCTAGCTCATCCGTATAGAGGTGGTTGAGGAAGTAACTACTGACCAGGATACTAAGGATAAGTGCCACCTATAAGTCCCAGCAACCCCTACAACTTTTTCACACCCATGGCATGGTATCTGTGGCAACCATCTGTAAACGATGGGATTTCTGCTTCACGTAATATCAATCACAATCACAATAACACTTTATAAGCCAATTATGTTTTGCAACATTGAGTGGAGAATATAGATAGTTTCTTGATGAGTATAGGTGCCAGAGATTATGGGGTGAAGGCAGCAGAATGGGGTTAGGAGGGAGAGATAGATCAGCCATGATTGAATGATGTAGACTTGATGGGTTGAATGGCCTAATTCTACTCCTATTCCTATGACCTTAAGACCTTATAATCTAAAACAATAGTCCAAAGTGATAGCCACAGACACATAGGAATTTTTGACTTTGCATTCCCCAGATCATTCATCTGATAATACAACTCATCCAAAATGAATGAAACCGAGATATGCCTCAAGCTTCTATTCAGAGTTACCGAGTCCATACATTATTGAAACTGGTCCTCTGCCCACCGAGCCCATGCCAAACATTCAAGCATTGATTATATATTTAAATTCTTCCCTTATTCCCAACAATCGCCTCTGGTTCTGCACTTATCTACCTACATGTAATGAGCAATTTACAGTAGCCAGCTAACTTGCCCGCCCCACACATTTAGGACACAGGATAAAACCAGAGCAATCATAGGAAACTCATGTATCACAGGGGGATATGCAAACTTCATCATGCAACACCCAAGGTCAGAATTGATTCTGGGTTGCTGGAGCTAAGAAGCAACAGCTCTAGTAGCTGTGCCACAATACAATCTTCCAGAGGTAGTTCTGCTTTGATTCTAACTGACCTGTAAACAAATTGTTCTTAGTTAATCTTACCTTTTCTATGGTCATTTTCTTTCAATGTACAGATTGGGATTGAGCAGCCTCTACAAGTGACAGTAACAGCAAAGGGTCAAGGCATGGCCATTGTCCAGGTATTGTAACATTATCAGCCATCAATAACATCCATTAAACATTATTTCTTACTGTTTAAAAAAGGTAGTCAACATTTATAGTCACTGAACCTTTGGGAAGTATGTCTTGGAATGTGAGTAGAGGAGATTTACTGAAATAGAATTATTGAATGGTTACAGCACAGTAGCCATATAGTCAAACAGCACGGAATATATGAGAGGAAATTAGTTTGCAGTGAAAGGGGATAAATTTAAAGGGGGTCTGAACGGAAACTTTTTCACACAGGGTACTGTGTAGAAAGAATGAGCCACCACAGAGAGTATTAGAAGCAGATTCAATTGCAATGCTTAAAAGACATATGGGCAGATACATGGAAAGGAACGGTTTGGAGTGATTTGCCATCCATTAAAGTAAGTGACATGCAAAAAATTTCCAACAAAATATTATCTGCATCTGATGTAGTGTTCGAGATCTGATGCATTAACTGTTTTTCTTTCTTCAAATGCAGCCAGATTTGTAGAGTGTTTCAAGCATTTCTCTATTCCTATTTCAGATTTGCAGCATCTGCAGTTTTTCTGTTATGATTTTCATAAAAACATCTGTTAATGGAGATAGTCACCGCTCAGTACAATGCAGTGGCTGCCACATTTTATCAAAAAGCCATGCCATATGGCCTTCACAGTTCATAATGTTTACATAAACCACAGATGGGAAGGTATGCATAGGCAGGAGATGGCAAAAGCGATGGGCATATAAAAACAAATGGGGAGATGAGCAGTAATTAAATGAAAGATGAGTCTCGAGTTGTTGTACCAATTTCATAATACAACTCAGCCAAGTGAATGAAACCGAGGTATGCCTCAAGTTTCTATTCAGAGTCACCGAGTCCATACACTATTGAAACTGGCCCTTCGCCCACCGAGCCCATGCCAAACATTAAAGCATTTAATTCTATTTTTAAATTCTTCCCTCATTCCCAACAATTGTCTGAAAATGGAGATAGATATTGTGATCTAAAACACTGCCCTATCCATTACAGATTATCACTTTATTTTATCTATTCCATATTCATGGTGCATTGCATTAGGGAGGCTGCTCGCCCGATCATTTTCTTTTCTCTCTGCTGTCTTCTGGGAGAAGATACAGGATCTTAAAAGTCCAGATGTCCAGACTTAAGTAATTTGTTCACCACTGCCATCAGATTTCTGAACCAGTCACCTCTTTCACAACCCCTCTCGCAAGTGCTGCCACATGCTCTTACCCTTCTCTACCTCGTTCAGTTATCCTGTTATTGTTGCACTACAATTTTTGCATCTTTTAGCTGGTTTGCATTTGTCATTGTATTTCTGCTGTATCCATCTTTACTGCATGTGTAATGTTCTCCATGAGTTTCACGCGAACAAGGAATTTTGTTGCACCCTGGTATATTTGACAATAAATTATGCCACATCTGAATTTGAATCCGAGGAGTATGTAAAATGGCCAGTCATAGAAACATAGAAACATAGAAATTAGGTGCAGGAGTAGGCCATTCGGCCCTTCGAGCCTGCACTGCCATTCAATATGATCATGGCTGATCATCCAACTCAGTATCCTGTACCTGCCTTCTCTCCATACCCCCTGATCCCTTTAGCCACAAGGGCCACATCTAACTCCCTCTTAAATATAGCCAATGAACTGGCCTCAACTACCTTCTGTGACAGAGAGTTCCAGAGATTCACCACTCTCTGTGTGAAAAATGTTTTTCTCATCTCGGTCCTAAAAGATTTCCCCTCTATCCTTAAGCTGTGACCCCTTGTCCTGGACTTCCCCAACATCGGGAACAATCTTCCTGCATCTAGCCTGTCCAACCCCTTAAGAATTTTGTAAGTTTCTATAAGATCCCTCCTCAATCTTCTAAATTCTAGCAAGTCAAAAGATGAACTATTGTATCTTGTGGTTAAAACAGCATAAAACAGAAGCCTGTGGTCACACCTATGAACTAAACAGATGCATTCTGCATAGCGGTTGCCCAGATTGTTTCTGGCTTCTGCAGTGTGAGAAAGGTTGTGCTGTGAGCAGAGAGACCCTTATATAAATTGGAAGATGTAGAAGTAACTTGTGACGGTTGATAAAGACAGACTTTAACTGAATAAACTAGCTGCTGGATTTTATGTTTTCTAGCTTAATGTCCTCTTTAATCTGGAAAGTAAAATTGCATCAAAGGGAAAACGTATGCTTGAGTCGGAGGAGGCATTTGATTTGGTCCTTGATGTTTCAGACAACAAAGATGACCTCAATCACTTGACTCTAACTATCTGCACCAGGTAAGTGTAAGGCTGTGGTTTGCAATTCACTGCCAGGATGTGCAACACCGATGAGGCAAAAACAGTTCTAACATTTGGTTAACCTCATGTCACCTGGTGCCTCAGCAATGGAACCTCATGCTACACAGTAGCCACACTTCAAAAATGTCTTATTGCTTATCCTAACATTCCCAAAGGCATGAGGATTGCTTCAGTTTTTGTATAATTGAATACACAAAAACTAGAAAATAGTAGCAGGAGTAGGCCTCCAAGCCCCTCAAGCCAGCCTTGCCATTTAATATAGTCATGGCTGATCTATGCTGGCCCCAACTCCTCTTCCCTGCGATTGACTGGTGTACCGCACAGAAGGTAGTTAGGGTTAACCAAGTCATGAGAGCCACAGCTCCTGCGGTTTCATAGTTTACTTTAGTTTGAATTTAATGACCCAGTTGATTTCTATGCTTTATTAATCACACAATATCAGGTAGATTATATCATAGTTGGCTATGTGGGCTTGCAATGCGTGAAATAAGACAGTATCTCTATGGCACCATTTGAAAAGGGTGAGGGGAGTTCTCTCTTGTGTTTGGGTCAATAATCAGCTTCTATTCAGTTTTTCAATAAATAGATTATTTACTTATTGGATTGGAGTTGCGACAAGCAAATAAAAGGCCATTCAATAGTGCAGCAAGTGGCAATGCAATAGTGTAGGAGGCAATGTTGCAAGTGCGGACTGCATTGTAAGAATGAATCCACTGTGGATTGCAATGTAAGAATAAAGGAGTACTTCAAAGACTGCAGAGTGTTTTGGAATAATCAGAAAGCTATGTGAAAGAAGCTATAGAATTTAAAGTTTAATGCACATTTTCAATATTAGTTTTTGTAATTGCGGGCTAATTTGGCAATAATATCCTGGACTGTTTATATTTGTTTTGTTGTGTCTTACTCAAGTTGTTAGCAAACCTGGATCAAGAGAAATGATTGAACCCATACCTCTTGTACTATCCTTATCCATACCTGGATTATTTATCAGCCATATTTTCCCTACCACAATAGTGATAACCTTCTACTAAATAGTCAGCAATCTGTTGTCATTTTTCTGCTTGAATTTACCTAAAATGTCTTGGCTTATATGATTTGCTCAACTTGACTGAATACCCTCAGGAATATATCATTCTGTGTCTGGCAATCGGTACTGTTCTCTTCTCCAGTAGGAAGAGCTAGTCAGGGTGTAAGAAATCTGGCCACTGGTGGGCAGAACATTGGCCAAAAAGATACACAATTCCATTCTACAAGTAAAGAAAATGTATAAAGTTTCGAAGTCAAGAAAATCTGAAAATGTCACGGTTGTTCACAGATCAGATAGCATCTATGGAGAGAGAAGCAGATTTAATATTTTAGGTTGACGGTGAGGAAAAGTTAGAAGTCAAACTTGTTTTAAGTGATATAGAGGGAGGATTGGAGAGAACAAAAGGAATATCTGTGATCGTGCAGAGAGCAGTAGAGACCAATGGCATTGATGACAGTGCTGCCGACTGAGTGGTTTCTTAGTCAGGGCCAGTCTGTGTGAGCGAAATGGAAATAAGAAAAGAATGATAGAACTCAGAACATAGAACAGACCAGCAGAGGAACAGGCCCCTCATTCCACAATGCCTGTGCCGAACATGATGCTGAATCAAACTAATTCCTCGGCCTGTACATGTTCCACATCCCTCCATTCCCTGCATATTCATACTCACATCTTCTTAAAACTTTCTTCCTCTCACCATAAAATATGCCCTCTGGTATTTGAATTTCCACTCTGAGGAAAAGATTCTGACTGTCTACCTTATCGATGCCGCTCATAATTTTAGATATTTCTATCAGGTCTTTCCTCAACCTCGAATGCTCCAGATAGAACAATTCACTTTCGCCCAACCTCACATTATAGTTAATATCCCCTGCATCTTGGTAACCTCTTCCATCCACCCATGCCCCATCCCCTCCCCAATTCCCACCTGAAGCCTTACCATCCTTCCTGTAATGGGGTGACCAGAACTTTACCCAATACTCCAAATGCAGCCTCATCAAAGTTTTATAAAAGTTCAATATGAATTCCTGACTCTTGTATTCATATCCCTCTCAAGCTTTCCTATACATGTCCAATGTCTTTAAAATTTTGTTTTGTACCTGCTTGTGAATTGGCGTTTCAGCTCAATAGCTCATTTAACCACCATGAATCTATTTCGCATGATCTCCGCCGTTCATTAAAAAATGATCACTTTCAATCTTGAAAGTTTTAATCAGTCCCAAAAATCAACTTGCATTTAGGGCTTTGGGTTCCTATCTCCCTCAATGTGTGTTTACAAAAAAATCCTTTCTGATTTTGACTCTGAATGACTTGGCTCTACATTTAAGATGGCAAGCCTCCATGTTTTCTTAAAGAATAGAAGGCGGCTATCCATTCCATCTACTGTTTCTGACTCTCAGGGAAATTCCAACATTCCTGTCAGAGAAAGTTGCGCAGTTGCCTCACAACGCTAGAGACAGGGTTTAATCTGACCCCGACTGCTGTGTGTGTGGAATTTGCACATTCTCCCTGTGACCATGTGGATTTTCATCATGTGCTACAGTTTCTTCTCACATCCCAAAGATGTGTGAGTTTGTAGGTTAATTGGCTGTTGTAAATTTCCCCTAATGTGTAGAGAATGGACGCAAAAGTGAGATACCATAGAACTAGTGTGAACAAGTGATTGATGGTTGGTATGAGCTCGGTGGACCGATGGCCTATTTCCATGCTGTATCCTTTAATCAACCTAAATTAGTGAATAATGGGACTTGACGCAACAATAACTTTGAAGACAGTACTTGGTGGCAGAACATGGGAATGGTGGCCTTTTCAAGAAGATGGACACAATAAATCATTTTAAGCTAACCTTTTGTTTTCTTCTTGCTGCTGAAGATTTAAAGGAGAGGGAAATGTATCAAGCACTGGAATGGTCCTGATGCAAGTTGGGATGCTCAGCGGCTTTGTCCCAGAAATCAATAGCATTCAAACTGATGACCTCATCAAAAAAGTGGAATTTGAAGATGGTGCTGTCTCTTTGTATTTTGATTCGGTGAGTTGGAGTGTGGAAGGAAATGCTACTTGTAGCACGTTTATCATCTGGGGAAGGATCATGTGTGAGTCAAAGAATTCCCACTGTGTTGTTGACTTCAACCAACCTGTTATTGGTTTACTGTTGTGACATGTACCGAGATATAATGAAAAACTTTGTTATGCATGCTATCTAGTTAAATCATAGCACACGTGAATAAACCCGGTAGTGCAAAAGAGAAAATAAACTGTGCAGAATATATTGTTACAGCTACAGAGAAAGCAGATGACAAAAACATGCAAGGGCTTCATCACTGTAGCTTGGAAGATCTGGAATACATCCTTAGCATGTGAGAGGCATTCAAGAGTTCATAACGTTGGGGATGAAGCTGTTCCTGAAACTGGTGGGATGTTTTCAAGCTTGACAAGAGAAGGACGATGACTGGGGAGTGATTGGTCCAGTGCACCATATTTGCGCATATGTCAATATGACTTGACTTGACTAATGCTGTGTGCTTTCTGGAGGCAGCATGAAATATGCGGTAGATGGAGTTAGACAGATGGGACGAGACTGGTTTGGGTGATAAGCTGGGTTGCTTCCATAACTCTCTGCAGTTCCTTGCAGTCTTGGGCAGAGCAGGTGTCATATCAAGCTGTGATGCATCTTGATGGGTTACTTTCAATGGTGCACCTATGAAATTGGTAAGAATCATTGGGGAAATGGTTAATTTCCTTAGACCTGCACCAGTATAGGCAGCTGTGTCAACAGAGGCCAGGTAACCATTATATCTCCTGGTGGCAATCACTCCAAATAATTATTTCCACCATCTGATTGTAAATCAATCAGGTTCAGATGATCATTTGAACAGCTGTCAACCATCAGCAATATATTACATCTTTTCCAAATGGCCTCCTTTTATTCTGACACTGTAACCTTTGGCTTGAAGATCCTCAGCCTGGGGAACATACTTCAAGCATTGTAAAATTGTAAATACTAATAGGTCCAAAGGAGATTCTTGATTAGACATAGGAGTGCAGCTTCATCTTCTGATACTTGCATTAACTCTGAAATTTCATGGCAGGCGCCAATTGTATTCTGTTCCCGAAACTCAGGTTCATTGAGTCACTCATTTCAGTAATGGAGAATGTGCAGACATACTGTTTTATGTCATGAAAAAATTTCCATCTCTTTGCGAAGCGCAAGGGAGTTTTCCAGTCCTTGGGGTTAGTTTTTATTCTTTAATTGACATCATGAAAAGAGATTGTCTGCTCCTTTAATGCTCTGTGGGACCGTACTGCACTAAAGTTAGCCATATCTTTCCGTCCGCACACTGGTGGCAAAGCGGCAAAGTGTGCTGCTTGTCTTTTAATCACTTTGATTTATGTGTTCTGCAATGCTTCAGGAAAGACTTCAATCTGTCTTTGTCACTTACTGTTTTTCTTTGTTCTGGGAAAAAAAACTTGTAAAGCAAAACACAAAACAATTTGTAAAGAAACATTCCTTCTTTGTTAACAGTTAAATGAGACCGAAGTGTGTGTAATCATCCCAGTGATGAGAGATTCCAAAGTAGCTAATGCCCAGGATGCTGTGGTGATCATCTTTGAGTATTACAAAATAGGTACGTTGTTTATTTATTTGCTTGCGTTTGAGTGTGAGTGCACATGACTGCAGGCAGTGACATTAAAATTCATGCTCAGATTGGAGCTAGTGGACTGACTGTGCTTGGAGAGAGCACTGAAGCAAATGATTGTGCCTGGCTCATCATTTGTGCTACATAGCAATCCCTCCATTGTACTTTACCGGAGAAGCAACCACGAGACACATGTAAAATGTGTTTATTCTTTGCTGATAAGGCGTAGGGACAAGGATTGCTGATTTTGAATGAATTAATGAATGAATAGTTTATTTTCAAGCTGGAACTGACTTCCAATGTGTAAGAGGACATCTCCTGCTCTTATTTTAGCCATTCCTGAAATCTTGAGAGGTTGTCCCTTCTGCTGCTGTTAATTGTATCCAGACTACTTTAACCGCCTTCTCAGTTCAGCCTTGAAACATGAGGTCTTCCAAACTAAGAAAGGCAGATCCATTCCCCTCCCACTATCCTGAATGCCCAAGATTGTGCACCGATGAATTTTAGTGAATTGATCACAATGGACTCTGGCCTGGGCTGGGGGTGTCCACAGTGGGTGAGAACTTTGGGAATATGGTCTATAGTAACTCGTTTGACTTGAGTCATCCCACCCCTTATGGGGAGAAGGCAGGAGAATGGGGTTGAGAGGGAAAAATAGAGCACCAGAGGGTGGTGAATATGTAGAGTTCATTGCCACGTAAGGTCACTAGGTGGCAAATACCGTCACTAGGTATTTTTAAAACGAGATGATAGGTTCCTGATTAGTAAGGTCGTCAAAGGTTATGGGGAAAAGGCAGGAGATTGGGGTTGAGAGGGAAAAGTAGATCAGCCATGATCGAATGGCGGAGCAGTCTCGATGGGCAAATGGCCTAATTTGACTCCTATGTCTCATGGTCTTATCAATGGTGATATTGGGCTGACATGTGTTGCTGATAGTGGGAACAATATTCCTAAGTTAAAAACAGATGAATAAAATGGTATGAACAGACTGTTGTATTTTGTTCCAAACACAGAAAGAAGAGCGGTCAGAACGTACAACTCAGAGGTAATGTCCGGCACTAACTTCTGTAACTTCTGCAGCCCCGATTGCAGCATGTGTCGCTCCGGCAACAGCCCCGTTACAACCAGCATTGCTGCAAGGCCAATTCAAGGAGACCAATTTGCACTCTTGCTATGTCTCATTAGCATTTATCTCAGCTTGACTTAATTACATATTTCAAATCAATTGTAGAGCTTCTTGGTCCAGGAGAAGTAATTGTTGTTTTGTTTGAAGGGGGTGGGAAATGTATTTTCATGACAAAACATATAGAAATCAGGCTTAGTGACTACTGTATCCTTACCACTGCTTTTCAAAAAGAAAAAAAACCCTTGCTCATTTTCTTTTGAATGTCCATGTGTTGTCTGCTTGTGGATATAATGGGGGTGTCTTTTTTTTTCTGTAAATGTTTCTGGCCTGCAATATTGTAGTCACAACTGGTTTTGTTTAAGCTCTTGAGGAGCTACCTGAGATCCAGATTTGAGAGGAAGTGAGAGTGTCCAATGTCCTGAATTTACAACCACTGCTTGAGTTATAGCAGCATTAAAACCACTGGAACAATCTTTGGATCAACCCTGCAGGCTGTTTTTCCTTCTCAAAGCACGATAGGTTTCAAAATCCACAAAGGGAAGCAAACCCTTAACACATGTGTGCATTTGCGGTGTATGTGCATGTGTAATTGTAAATGTTTGTGAGTTTGTGAGACTGGGGGTGCATGTATAATTCAATGAAGTAAAGTAAATTGCAAGATTCTTGAGTGTAAATGCCAAGCACAGGACAAATTGCAAATAGATTGTGTCCGGTGGTGGGGTTGGTGGGGCAGGCGATTATAGTTCCAGTCTGTCTCTGATCAGTCAGTAAAACTTGTCTTACTAAGAAATCTTCATTCCTCTCCTGTCAATCTTCAACAGAAAGCTGCTGGAGTAAAGTTATATCAATGGGAGGCACTGGGCAAGCCAATCGTTTTTTATAGTATCTCCATTATTCTGGCACAGGCTGAAGAGAGAGGCCACTGCAATGGTTTGATCAAGTAATGATGAAGAATGGCAATTTTGTATCAGCTGGCATATCACTTTACTGGGAATCTGGAGCTCGTGATATATGCATTGTGTTTCTGCCTTTGTCTTTCCATCGGGGTAAGGTTTGACACAAGCCTCACACAATGTTCCAATCTCCTAGAGCGAAAGGAGTTATCACATCGTTCGGAATTTACAATGTTCAAATCAACATCAGGGGCCGTGTAAAGTTTCAACTGGTCCCGTATCCAATAAATTACATTTATAGAATATTGTATCAGGGCTTTTGGCAGGGGATTAAAAATTTGGACAAGAAATTATATGGCCAATATGCCCTTTGTCCAATTCATATTGGAACCGACTTCTTTCAAAATTGCAAATGTGCGGAAAACCTCAACTATTTCCTTACTTCTTTATGTTATTTTCCCTTGCATTCCTGTTTCCTGGAATCAGTGTCAAATTAGAAATAGTTTCATGGAATATTAAGGATCACCCCGTTAAAATAGATCAAAGGTAAAAGGCAGCACGGAACCATCATGTTATTGACTAGGAACCAGTTGAGATTAATTTCACTGCACTTTATGTATGGCAAATAAAACTTGACTTGACTTGAAAAGCAAGAGGTAATTTGAAGTTAATATCCAAAGCTGGAGATTTCAGAATTCACAATTAGTTTTATAGTGTAGCCTTTGGTTTCAGAGCAGCCAGCAAACATAGTTTGGAAAGCACAAGACTCTTTAAGCAGCAAACTCAGACAGGAGAAGGAGGAGACTATTCAAACCCAAAGCTTGTTATGCAGTCCAGCCAGCATGGACACAGACCCTTTGTCCACTATTTCTTATTCATAAATTATAGGAGAAGAATTAGGCCATTTGGCCTATCACGTCTACTCCGCCGTTCAATCATGGCTGATCTATCTTTCCCTCTGAACCCATTCTCCTGCCTTCGCCCCATAACCCCTGACACCCGTCTAATGAAGAATCTATCATTCTCTGACTTAAACCGATCAATTGATGGCCTCCGCAGCCTTCTGACGCAACGAATTCCACAGATTCTTCACCCTCTGAATGAAAAAATTCTTCCACATCTCCTTTCTAAAGGTGCGTCCTTTTATTCTGAGGTTAAGGCCTCTGTTCCCAGACTCTCCCACTAGTGGAAACATTGTCTCCACATCCACTCTATCCAGATCTTTCATTATTCGGTACAATACAATACAATACAATACAATTTATTTGTCACTTGAACCTCATAGAGGCTCAAGTGAAATGTTGTTTCTGCAGTCATACATACAAGAAAAAAAAGACCCAAGACACAACACAGTTTACACAGACATCCATCACAGCGCATCTCCTCCTCGCTGTGATGGAAGGCAAAAAAACTTATCTCTCCCCTGCACTTCCCTCTCCCCCCGATGTCAGTCAAAGTCAGAGCCCAAGTCAGAGCCCCCGGCGGGTGATAACAATTGTCCCGCGGCCATTAAAGCCGTGCCGGGCGATACAAGGCCGCGCTCCGGGTCTTGTTGTTGGAGCCCTGGGCGGGCGCTAGCAAAGACCCGCAGCCGTTGAAGCCACGCCGGGCGATGATGTCAGGCCCCGCTCCAGGTCATCCTCGACCCCGCTACTCGGGCGGGAGAAGTCGCCGTTGCGGAAGCCCCGAAAAGCGGTCTCCCAGCAGGGACCCGCGGGCTCCCGGTGTCACTGTCCACCAGATCTGCGGTAAGCCTCCGAATCCCCGGGGGTCGGGTCGCAGCAGCGCGCCACCACCGCTCCACCCGCTCCGGACTCGGCCAGCTCCACGATGGTGAGTAGGTCCGCAGCTCCGCGACTGGAGCCCCAGGACGT
This sequence comes from Leucoraja erinaceus, assembly GCF_028641065.1. Taxonomy (NCBI): domain Eukaryota; kingdom Metazoa; phylum Chordata; class Chondrichthyes; order Rajiformes; family Rajidae; genus Leucoraja; species Leucoraja erinaceus. Next base: position 19,863,931 of record NC_073384.1, on the reverse strand, counting down.
TCCTGCTGGAGGCCGCTCCACGTTGCAGCCCCAACGACAACGGAGACCCGACAGGGAAAGGTCGGGTTCTCCGTGCAGGGGAAAGATTTTAAAAGTTCCCCCCACACACACACACACACACACACACACACACACACACACACACACACACACACACACACACACACACACACACACACACACACACACACACACACACACACACACACACACACACACACACACACACACACACACACAGCCCATCAAAAAAATAAAAACTACATTAAAACGGGACAAAAAAAAATAACAAAAAAACAGACAGACTGCAGAGGCCGCTGCGACGTGAGTTTCAATGAGACCCCCTCCCCCTCATCCTAAACACCAGCGAGTGCAGGCCAAGTGCCGTCAAATGCTCATCTTATGTTAACCCAATTATTCCTGTGATAATTCTCGTAAACCTTCTTTGGACCCTCTCTAACGCTAGCACATCCTTCCGCAGATATAGGACCTAAAAACTGTTCACAATGCTCCAAGATGCAGTCAGACCAGTGCCTTATAAAGCCTCAGCATTTTATTCCTGTTTTCATATATTCTTTACCTCTTGAAATAAAATGCTAGCATTGCATTTTCCTTCCTTAATACCGATCCATGCTGATGGAAGTGCTTGTCTGTATTAGTCCCGTTTGCCTAAATTTGATTGTGATCCCTCTGAATCTTTCCAATTCATGTACATGTACCTGTCAGTGTCTTTTAAACATTGCATTGTACCAGCCTCTTCTGGCCGCTCATTCCATCTACCCACCATTCAAGAGAACAATTGTCAAATGAGCTAGATATGAACCGGAATAATGAAAATTCCTTATATCCAGCGATGCTGCCTGTCTCGCTGAGATACTCTGGCATCTTCGGTTTAAACCAGCATCTGCAGTTCCTTCCTACATAATGAAAATCTTACTTCCTATAACTTTGCAGGCACATTAGGTGCAACAACAACAATAAATATGCGATAAATTATCAGATATTCTAAGTAAATCAGTCCATGATTGGACAAAAACCAAAGCAGTGGAACAACCTTAGAAATACAAGTCCATAGTTGTTCTGTGCTGAGGTAGGGTTATGGTTAGGGTTGTACAAAGACATTCAAGAATCCAGTGATTGATGTGAAGAAGCTCTTTTGAACTTGAAAGTAATGGTTTGAAGGCCCCTGCACCATCTTTCCGATGCTAACAAAGAACAACAACCTCAGAGAACATGGCCAGGGTTGAAAAACATTCATTTCTAAAGTACCAGTCTAAGATCTGAACCAAGTACCAAGTCTAAAGATGGCCACAGTGGCACAGTAGCATTTGCTGCGCCAGAGACCCGGTTTCGATCCCGACTAGGGGTGCTGTATGTACAGAGTTGTACGTTCTCCCCGTGACCACGTGGGTTTTCTCCGAGATCTTCGGTTCCCTCCACCACTCCAAGGACATACAGGTTTGTAGGTTAATTGGCTTGCTGTATATGTAAATTGTCCCTAGTATGTATGGAATAGTGTTAATATGTGGGGATCGCTGATCATGCGGACGCGGTGGGCTGTAGGGCCTGTTTCTGTGCTGTATCTCTAAACTAAACTCTACTAAACTAAATCTGGGTGAAAGCCATGTCTCTGTGAAATACAGCATTGCCGCATGACCCTTTGATTAAGCAATCTGGTCCTTAAGTCCTCAACCTGATTTTCTAGAACCAGGTGCCACAGCCTAAGAATAAAGGGGAGGCCTTTTAAAACTGAGATGAGAAAAAACCTTTTCACCCAGAGAGTTGTGAATTTGTGGAATTATCAGCCACAGAAGGCAGTAGAGGCCAATTCACGATGAGTTTAAAAGAGAGTTAGATAGAGCTCTAGGGACTAGCGGAATCAAGGGATATGGGGAGAAGACAGGCATGGGTTACTGATTGTGGATGATCAGCCATGATCACAATGAATGGCGGTGCTGGCTCAAAGGGGCAAATGGCCTCCTCCTGCACTCATTTTCTATGTTTCTATGCTTCTATGGACATTGGCCAAGAGGGGAGTTGGAAGGCCACATGCCTCCAACCCTTTACTCTTACTTGGAGGCTGTCCACTTTTACAGACATAATGGAATCCACCCGGGCACTTTTAATTACAGTACTCACTGAGGCTCAATGTCACTGAGTCCAGACCTCCATGTCCGTTGGGTGATCATAACAACATTAATTCAGTCCAACTTGATAATTACAGCACTGATTAGTGCCATTTTTCCATAGTGTTAGGCCTTTAAAATGCGAATACGGAAGATTATCCTTCCCAGCTGCTGGCAAAATGTCACCACGCCCCAGGGCCATTTTCTGTGTGATAATGTTGCCTCTCAGGTCCCTTTCAAATCTTTCCTTTCTCATCTTAAATCAATGTCTCTAGTTCCAGACACCCTCACCTGGGAAAAATACTTACTTATATCTCTCATGACGTGACGTGCCTTTATAAGGTCATCCCTCAGCCTCCAGCTCCCAAGGAAATCAGACCCAGTCTATCTAGCCTTTCCTGAAAACTCAAGCCCTGCAGTTTTTCCTGCACCATATCCAAGTTAATGACAGCTGTACAGAATGGCGACCAGAACTACGCAAGATATTTCAGGAGATACAAGTGACTGCAGATGTTGGAAGCAAACTGCTGGTAAAATTCAGCAAGTCAGGCAGCAGCTATGGAAGAAAATGGAGAGGCAACGTTTTATGTTTCTCAAACTGATAGCATGAAGGGGAGAAAGCTGGTAAAGAGAGGTAAGCAGGGGTTGGGCAAAAACTGGCAGGGAATAGGTAGATATAGGTGAGAAGGGTGATAGCAGATGGGTGAATTATTAAATTACTATTTAAGCACAAAATACCTGTGCTATAACACCGGGATAAGTGATCAACCAAGGAAACGAAGCTCAAAGCCAAAGTATGATCTAAACTATTGCAACACACGTATGCTAAGGACAATAACTAACTCTATATGCAATAATGAGCCATCTACATATTAACAAGCACATAAAAACTGATCATGTAGAAGCTAATATATCACTGGGGTTATCAAGTGGGCACCTCCCTTCACTGGTGTTTCACTGAGTTAGGCACACAACACCTTGGGAAGGTTCAACAGTTAGTTTTAGCATCACAGAGCCACCCCCCTCAATACTTGCTCTTACCACCTATACTACCTGTATCAAAACAGGGTGAATGGGGGTGGGGGGGTCGGGGAAATTGGAAAATGTAATGTTCATGCTGTTGGGTTGTAGGCAACTCAAGTGGAATATGAGGTACCGTTTTTCCTAGCTTGCATGTGGCCTCACTCAGGCAATGGAAGAAGTCAAGGACAGAAAGATAGTAATGGAATGGGAAAGGGAGTGGGGAATGGCTAGCAACCAGGAGATCCAGCAAGCCTTGGCAGAAGAACGCAAGTATTTAGTGGAACCATCACCTAATCTATGCTTGGTCTCGCTGATGTCCAGGTGAGGTCTCAAAACTTCTTGTACGGCTGTCACATAATGTCCTGACTCCTGTACTCAATGCCCTGATACATGAAGGCAAGCATGCCATATGCCTTCTTGATGACCCTGTCTACCTTTTGTTGTCACTTTCAGAGAACAATATACGTGCACCCCTAGGTCTCTCACTCTTACCAACAGTTTAGTAAAATAGGATTACAGAACATTTATAGCACGGAAGGAAGGCGTGTAGCTCTTACCAATTATGAATAGATAGCTTCCCAACCTCTACCGCTCAGCTGCAGGTCAACCGCCCCCACAGGTCACAGCTCTCATGGGTGCAATGTTGCCTCCACCACCGGTGGACTGTGAAATATAGACCACTGTGAATACCACTCTCGGGTAAAAAAAAAATTCTGCCTTTCCCTTCTAACCCTTACACCTTAAATTCCTTTATCAATGCCTCGGGTTTTGACCTTTCTCCTGAAGATAAATAGGTCTATTTTATTTATCTATTTATTCCCTTATATTCTTCCCCGTTGGTATTGACGCTTCCTCACCCTCCTCTATTTCAGGCAAAACAACGTGAACCTATCCATTTCTTCCCCTTTGTTGCAACATCCACATGAATCTCTCCGGTGCAATCACACCTTCCGTGTAATGTGGTCACAGAGCTGTACACGTGGCTTATGCTGCAGCCTGCCTAGTTTTGTGTAGCCTTCCTAGCGCAATTCTTGCTCGATACCTGGGATGATGAAGGAAAACATGCTGTCTGCCTTTTTAGCCACTTCATTGACCCGGCCAGGGTGATCTGTAATAGAAAGATAAGTTCAAGATTCAAGATTCAAGAGAGTTTATTGTCATGTGTTCCTGATAGGACAATGAAATTCTTGCTTTGCTTCAGCACAACAGAACATAGTAGGCATGACTTCAGAACAGATCAGTGTGTCCATATACCATTGTATAAATATATACACACATGAATAAATAAACTGATAAAGTGCAAATAACAGATAATGGGTTATTAATGTTCAGAGTTTTGTCTGAGCCAAGTTTAATAACCTGATGGCTGTGGGGAAGTAGCTATTCCTGAACCTGGCCGTTGCAGTCTTCAGGCTCCTGTACCTTCTACCTGAAGGTAGCGGGGTGATGAGTGTGTGGCCAGGATGATGTGGGTCCTTAATGATGCTGCCAGCCTTTTTGAGGCAGCGACTGTGGTAGATCCCCTCGATGGAAGGAAGGTCAGAGCCGATGATGGACTGGGCAATATTTACTACTTTTTGTAGTCTTTTCCTCTCCAGGGCACTCAAGTTGCCGAACCAAGCCACGATGCAACCGGTCAGCATGTTCTCTACTGTGCACCTGTAGAAGTTAGAGAGAGTCTTCCTTGACAATCCGACTCTCCATAATCTTCTCAGGAAGTAGAGGCACTGATGTGCTTTCTTAATAATTGCATCAGTGTTCTCAGACCAGGAAAGATCTTCAGAGATGTGCATGCCCAGGAATTTGAAGCTCTTGACCCTTTCAACCATCGACCCGTTGATATAAATGGGACTGTGGGTCCCCATCCTACTCCTTCTAAAGTCCACAATCAGTTCCTTACTTTTGCTGGTGTTGAAGGCCAGGTTATTGTGCTGGCACCATATGGACAGTCGCTCGATCTCTCTTCTATACTCTGACATCCCCATCAGTGATACGTCCCACAACAGTGGTGTCGTCAGCGAACTTGATGATGATTAAACAAAAACTTACCGTTTTAAGTTTGATTTTTATTTTATAAGAAGTGGAAGTGAGGGACTACGTGAAGAGCCCGCCAGCTCGCATGCGCATCAATCTTCAGAGCAACTGTATGAAACCACAGACTACTTGCACAAACTTAAACTATAGAAAGATTAATAACCGTTACCAAATGATCTTTATGAGATTGGCAGTTGGGAGTGGAGGGAAAGTAGTCCCTCACTTCAACTTTCATAAAATAAAGATCAAACATCAAATGGTAGGTTTCCGTTTAATTTTTCTATTTTATATCGAAGTCACACGAGTGACTATGTGAAGCCTTCAAAGCTCTGTGGTTTCATGCAGTAAACCAATCTGTGTGTGAAACACTTAGATAAACCATAAATGGTAGAAAATCCATGGGTTATTAACAACATGCTAACTTCAAAGGTTCAAAGGTTATTTATTGATCACATACACCATAGGTGTAGTGAAATGCTTCTTGCCAATGCAGCACATAAAAAAAGAATACAAACATAACAATAATAAAGAGATTTAAACATAAGAAAACATCCCCCCACAATGAGGGAAGGCACAATGTTCAGTCCCCATCCCATGTCCACCCATAGTCGGGCCTATTGAGGTCTCTGCAGCGCCTTTACGGATGCCCAATATTCCAGGCTGTTCTCGCCGGGTGATGGTGCTCCGGCGTAGGGAAAATCCTCTCAGTGGCTTGGGACACCTGGAATGGGTGGAGACATCCCAGGCTCCCGATGTAAAGTTCAGCGCCGCCGCCCGTGGCTGGCCGCTCCACAGACCCGCAGCTTGTTTTTCTCGGCAGTCTCAGCTCACCGGAGTTCCAGCGCGGTGACCCGGGTAAGGCATCGCCCTCTCCGCTCCGCGATAGCGCTCCAGCACTGTGCCGCCATCGAAGCCGAGGTTCCGGGTGGTCCCCTCAGGAAACGCCGCTCCAGGCCCGCTGGTAGGCGGCGAGGACGGGTCGAAGGTGCAGCCTGGAGAAAAGCTGCCTCTCCGACCAGGTAGGGACCCTGAAAAGTAGTCCCCCCCCCCCCCCTCCAATCCCCCACATAAAACAGACTCAAACTCCAAAAACAAAACACTAAAAATAAAAAAAAGAATGAAAAAAAGATCAGCTGCAGGCTGGGCAGCCATACCATACAGGATGGTGCCCTCTATATATACATGGCCATACTTGCATACATGGGTATCGCCCTTAATCAGACCACAGTCCCAACTGGCTTTGAGTTAGACAATAACTCATGCAACACTGTTCAGAAATTTATCTGCAATCATCCAGGCATATTCAACCAAATTTTATAACTTCTGAAAGTGCACTATGTAAGCCTCCTACTGTTGCAAGAAGATGATAAAATGGGAATATCCATTCTATTGGCTGCTAATGAGCCAGCCCCCTTGGAAGAGTGAGACTTGAAATTATTTGAATTCACACCCACTATTAGCTGCTTACACTCTATTCATGTTGAGATGGTCTGCACCACCAATCTCTTGAGATAATTATTAAACAACAATGAAGAAGCTATCCTTCATCTCATAGGTACTAGCAAGCTCAGTGTACCTGTATACATAATAATACCCCCAATCTCTGAACTGGTGGGTATGCTGTCAACTCCAACTGTGCCCATTTTGCTTTATGAGATAATTCCCATAACAAGCTACCCTCTTGTCAGTTATGACCTAGAGACCAAGCTGGAGATTGAGTAAAGACTGTGTTCTTTGTACTGAAATCAGTTGCTAAAAGCATAATCAACAAAATATACTGCTCCCATTAGGAATACAGTAGATGAATATGTGCATAATAATTTACTGATACACATTCCACACTACTATGAGTCTAGGCTTTAGAGTGTTCATATAAAATACACCTTGCATAACGTTAGTCAACAGTGGGTGAATAACCAATCATTTATTGTCCCACTTATGGTATTAGAGAGAATGACAAAGCAGCATAAGCCGTGTCAATTTGGCTATAACATAATCGCTTCTCTAAGCCCAAACTGAAAGAAACACAAACCACTATGGAGCCATGAGGGAGGATCTGGCCAAAGTTGACTAGAAAGATACCCTGGCAGGGATGACAGTGGAACAACAATGGCAGGTACTTATGGCAATAATACAGAAGGTGCAGGATCAGTTCATTGCAAAGAGGAATAAATATTCCAAGGGGAGTAAGGGGCGACCATGGCTGACAAGGGAAGTCAGGGACAGTATAAAAATAAAGGATAAGTATAACATAGCATAGATGAATGGGAAGCCAGAGGATTGGGCAACTTTTAAAGAGCAACAGAAAGCAATACGGGGGGAAAAGATGAGGTACAATGGTAAGCTAGTCAAGAATATAAAGGAGGATATTAAAAGCTTCTTTAGGTATGTGGAAAACATTAGTTCAGACAAAGTTGGACCCTTGAAGACTGAAAAAGGTTAATTAATTATGGGGAACAAGGAAATGGCAGACGAGTTGAACAGGTACTTTGGATCATCTTTACTAAGGAGGACGCAAACAATCTCCCTGATGTACTAGTGGCCAGGGGATCAAGGGTGATGGAGTAACTGAAGGAAATTCACATTAGACAGGAAATGGTGTTGGGTAGAGTGATGGGATTGAAGGCAGATACATCCCCAGGGCCTGATGGTCTGCATCCCAGGGTAGTTAAGGAAGTGGCTCTAGAAATTGTAGACGCATTGATGATCATTTTCCAATGTTCTAAAGATTCAGGATCAGTTCCTGTGGATTGGAGGGTTGCTAATGTTATCTAACTTTTTAAGAAAGGTGGGAGAGAGAAAATAGGGAATTATAGACCAGTTAGCCTGACATCAGTGGTGGGGAAGATGCTGGAGTCGATTATAAAAGATGACATAGCAGCACATTTGGATAGCAGTAGCAGGATCGGTCCGAGTCAGTTTGGATTTACAAAGGAAAAATCTCGCTTGACTAATCTTCTGGAATTTTCTGAGGATGTAACTAGGAAAATGGACAAGGGAGAGCCAATAGATGTAGTGTACCTGGACTTTCAGAAAGCTTTTGATAAGGTCCCACATAGGAGATTAGTGGGCAAAATTAGAGCACATGGTATTGGGGGTAGGGTTCTGACATGGATAGAAAATTGGTTGGCAGACAGGAAACAAAGAGTAGGGAGTAACGGGTCCCTTTCAGAATGGCAGGCAGTGACTAGTGGGGTACCGCAAGGCTCGGTGCTGGGACCGCTGCTATTTACAATATACATTAATGATTTAGATGAAGGGATTAAAAGTAACATTAGCAAATTTGAAGATGACACAAAGCTGGGTGGCAGTGAGAACTGTGAGGAGGATGCTATGACGATGCAGGGTGACTTGGACAGGTTGGGTGAGTGGGCAGATGCATGGCAGATGCAGTTTATTGAATTGAATTGAATTAAATACCTTTATTGTCATTCAGACCTTATGGTCTGAACGAAATTTCGTGCCTGCAGTCATACATACAATAATACAATAATAGACAACAATAAACACAAATTAACATCCACCACAGTGTATTCTCCAAGCACCTCCTCACTGTGGTGGAGGCAAAAATCTTAGGGCTACAGTCTCTTCCCTCCTCTTCTCCCTCTGCTCTGAGGTGATTCCCCACCGGGCGATGGCATAAACAGTCCCGCGGCTCACCGAACCCCGCAAACGGGCCACCGGCTCAAACACCGCGGCCCGGGGTGGTCGAAGCTGCCGCCCACCAGTCCGGCGGACGCGGCCGCTGGCCCGCGGCTAAACCCAGGACTCAGGTCACCGCCACCAGAACGCCGTCCCAGCCACCAGAGCACCATTCCAGCCCCTAGCCGGATCGCCTTCACGTGAGTGCCATTCCTCCCTTGAGCTGGGCCGCTCCGATGGGAGCGCCATACCTTCCTTGAGCTGGGCCGCTGCAATGGGAGTGCCGTTCCACCTCGGGCTGGGCCACTCCGACGGGAGTGCCGTTCCACCTCGGGCTGGGCCACTCTGATGGGAGCGCCGTTCCACCTCGAGCTGGGCCACTCTGATGGGAGTGCCACAGCCCCTCGTGGGAGAGTCTCAGCCCCTCGCCAGGCCGCTCTCACGGGAGCGCAATTCCAGCCCCAAGCTGGGCTGCCTTCACGGGAGCGAGCCCAGGGCAAGTCCTGTCAGGCTGCCTCCGGAGCCTCGAGGTCGCCAGTTCCGCCATTAGGCCTCAGCGCAGACGGAGGCAGAGACGGGGGATACGTCAAAAAAGTCGTATTCCCCCGAAGGGAGAGACAGCAAGCCCCGTTTCAACCCCCACCCCCCACATAAACACAACCTAAAAACCAAAAACGTAAGTAGACAAAACGAAAAAAACAACACAAAAAAGTAAAGACAAATGGACTGCAGGCGAGCCGAAGCTGTTCACCAGCGTCGCCACTTCCGGATTCTATTTTGGATTTTATTGTGGATTTTATTGTGGATGAATGTGAGGTTATCCACTTTGGTGGCAAGAACAGGAAGGAGATTATTATCTAAATGGACTCACATTGGGAAAAGGGGCAGTACAATGGGATCTGGGGCTCCTTGTCCATCAGTCACTAAAAGTAAGCATGCAGGTACAGCAGGCAGTGAAGAAAGCTAACGGCATGTTGGCCTTCAGAACAAGAGTAGTTGAGTATAGGAGCAAAGAGGACCTTCTGCAGTCATACAGGGTACTAGTGAGACCACACCTGGAGCATTGTGTGCAGTTTTGGTCTCCCAATATGAGGAAGGATATTCTTGCTATTGAGGGAGTGCAGCGTAGGTTCATGAGGTTAATTCCCGAGATGGCGGGACTGTCATATACTGATAGCATGTAGAGCCTGGGCTTGTATACTGGAATTTAGAAGGATGAGAGGATATCTTATTGAAACATATAAGATTATTAAGGTTTTGGACACGCTAGAGGCAGGAAACATGTTCCCGATATTGGGGTAGTCCAGAATCAGGGGCCAGTTTAAGAATAAGGAGTAAGTCATTTAGAACGGAGATGAAGAAAACTTTTTCACACAGAGAGTTGTGAGTCTGTGGAATTCTCTGCCTCAGAGGGCAGTGGAGGCTGGTTCTCTGGATGCTTTCAAGAGAGAGCTAGACAGATCTCTTAAAGATAGCGGAGTCAAGGGATATGGCGAGGAGGCAGGAACGGGGTACTGATTGTGGATGATTAGCCATGATCACATTGAATGCCGGTGCTGGCTCGAGGGGCCTCATGGCCTACTCCTGCACCTATTGTCTATTGACTATTGATCAATTTCAGCTTTACCATCCTGTTACATCTTTGGATCCTTCGCATAATTTAAACTCTTTGGAAAAGAGATGATGACATCAAATTGTGCATTCTGTTTTACCCAACTCTCTGGCTGAGGATACTGTATATGTTATTACTTCCATTTCCATCTCTCTTTCAGTAGCAGAGACTCCCATATTCTGAGGGATCAGCAACTTACCACTATAGTGTGATATTTTATCTGGACAAAATTCAAAATGGAAAATTATTAAATTTACTTTAGACCGAGTTATTGGGGGAGAAATCTTCAGTCATTGGGCATTTTCTCAATAGAGAGAGAGAGAGAGATCAGAAAATATTGAGAGCTGTAAGTAAAGGATTATTAATGACCCCAGAATTAACGGGAACAATAACTCACAAAGAGATAGGAGAGTATGGCCAAGTGTAGTAGGAATCGATGTGAAAGGTGAGATGCGTAAGGAATTAAAAGTACTGTTTTTGAATGCACAAAGTATAAGAAGTAAAGTGGATGAGCTTGAGGCTCAGATAGAGGTTGGTAGATATGACATTGTGGGGATTACCGAGACGTGGCTGCAGGTAAATCGGGTCTGGGAACTTAATATTCAGGGTTATACATCCCCTATAGAAAAGACAGATTGGTGGGCTGAGAGGGGGGGGGGGGGGGGGGAGTGGGGGGGGGGGGGGGGGGCTCTGCTGGTCAGGGATGGAATTCAGTCCCTTGCAAGGGAAGACATAGGGACTGACGAGGTAGAGTCACTGTGGATTGAGTTGAGGAATTGCAAAGGCAAGAAGACACTAATTGGTGTTATCTGCAGACCCTCAAATAGTAGCCCGGATGTAGGGTGTAAGTTGCAGCAGGAGTTAAAACTGGCACGTAACAAAGGTAATGCCACTATGGTGATGGGGGATTTCAATATGCAGGTAGACTGGGAAAATCAGGTTGGTTCAGGACACAAAAAAAGAGAGTTTGTAGAGTGCTTCCTAGAGGTATTCTTAGAGCAGCTTGTAATGGAGCCGACCAGAGAAAAGGCTATTCTGGATTTAGTGTTGTCCAATTAACCAAATTTGATAAGAGAACTCAAGGTAAAGGAACTGCTTGGAGGTAGTGATCATAATAAGGTTAATTTGGAAGTGGCAGTGATGCAGGTGAACAAATGGGATTATGAAGGCATGAGAGAGGAGCTGGCCAAGGTAGACTGGAAAGGGATACTAGCAGGAATGACGGTGGAACAGCAATGGCAGGAATTTCTGGGCATAATCCGGAAGACGCCGGATCATTTCATTCCAAAAAAGAAGAAAGATTCTAAGGGGAGTAGGAGGCAACCGTGGCTGACAAGAGAAGTTAGGGATAGAATAAAAATAAAAGAAAAGATGTATAACACAGCAAAGAGTAGCCGGAAGCCAGAGGATTGGGAAACTTTCATAGGACAACAGAAGGATACAAAACGGGCAATACGGGCTGAAAAGATGAAGTACGAAGGGAAGCTGACCAGGAATATAAAGAAGGACAGTAGAAGCTTCTTGAGATATGTTAAGGGAAAAAGAGTAACAAAGTTAAATGTGGGTCCCTTGAAGGCAGACATGGGTGAAATTATTATGGGGAACAAGGAAATGGCAGAAGAGTTGAACAGGTACTTCGGATCTGTCTTCACTAAGGAAGACACAAACAATCTCCCAGAAGTACTGGAGGACAGAGGATCTAAGAGGGTCGAGGAACTGAAAGAAATTCTCATTAGGCGCAAAATAGTATTGGGGAGGCTAATTGGACTGAAGGATGATAAATCCCCGGGGCCTGATGGACAGCATCCCAGGGTCCTCAGGGAGGTGGCTCTAGAAATAGTGGATGCATTGGTGATCAATTTCCAATGTTCAATAGATTCAGGATCCGTTCCTGTGGATTGGAGGATAGCTAATGTTATCCCACTTTTCAAGAAAGGAGCCAGAGAGAAAACAAGGAATTACAGAACAGTTAGCCTGACTTCGGTGGTGGGAAAGATGCTGGAGTCAATTATTAAAGAGGTAATAATGGGGCATTTGGATAGCAGTAAAAGGATTAGTCCAAGTCAGCATGGATTTATGAAAGGAAAATCATGCTTGACTTCTGGATTTTTTTGAATATGTGACAAGTAAAATGGATGAAGGGGAGCCAGTGGATGCAGTGCATCTAGACTTTCAGAAAGCCTTTCATAAGGTCCCGCACGGAAGACTAGTGAGAGAGCACATGGTATTGGAGGTAGGGTGTTGACGTGGATAGAAAATTGGTTGGCAGACAGGAAGCAAAGTGTAGGAGTGAACGGGTCCTTTTCAGAATGGCAGGCAGTGGCGAGTGGAGTGCCACAAGGCTCGGTGTTGGGACCGCAACTGTTAACCATATATATTAATGATTTGGAAGAGGGAATTAGGAGCAACACTAGCAAGTTTGCGGATGACACAAAGCTGGGTGGCAGTGTGAACTGTGAAGAGGATGTTTGGTGGTTGCAGGGTGACCTGGACAGGTTGAGGGTTGAGTGAGTGGGCAGATGCGGGGCAGATGCAGTATAAAGAGTGGTCTCGTCACTGAAAGTTGGTGTGCAGGTCCAGCAGGCAGTGAAGAAAGCTAATGGAATGTTGGCCTTCATAACGAGAGGATTTCAGTATAGGAGTAAAGAGGTTCTTCTGCAGTTGTATACGGCTCTGGTAAGACCACATCTGGAGTATTGTGTACAGTTTTGGTCTCCTAATTTGAGGAAGGACATACTTGTGATTGAGGCAGTGCAGCGTAGGTTCACGAGATTGATCCCTGGGATGGCGGGACTGTCATATGAGGAAAGATTGAAAAGACTAGGCTTGTATTCACTGGAGTTTAGAAGGATGAGGGGGAATCTTATAGAAACATATAAGATCCCCCATTTAAAACTGAGGTCAGAAGAAACTTTTTCACACAGATAGTTGTGAATTTGTGGAATTCCCTGCCACAGAGGGCAGTCGAGGCCAAATCACTGGATGGATTTAAGTGAGAGTTAGATAGAGCTCTAGGGGCTGGTGGAATCATGGGATATGGGGAGAAGGCAGGCACGGGTTATTAATTGCGGACAATCAGCCATGATCCCAATGACTGGCGATGCTGGCTTGAAGGGCCGAATGGCCTCCTCCTGCACCTATTTTCTATGTCATTTTCTATGTCTATGTCTATGAGGGAAATGCCTGAAGGTTCAGTGGAATAACAATATTCCCAAGATTGGGATTCATGGATTTATCTTATTGAAGGATGAATCTGCATCTATTCATTACTCATTACACACCCTCTGCTTAAACAAAGTCCTTCACAGCTAGTAAAACCGTTTTCCAAATAACATTGACTGTAAAAAAAAACTCTCGGCAGCCCCATATGTCTAGCAAGCTCCAGCAGACAGCTCAGAGCTGATGTGTTTAGGAAATGTTAACGGGAGTCTTTCAGCCTCCCTCTGCCCCCTTCGCCGTCCAGTAATACCAGAACATATCCCATTTTACAAAGCCACACTCCTGCCCAGTTTCCTTATCCCCTAGTTCCCTTGGATCCTAAAAAGCTTCAAGTCTCAGATTTGAATGTGTCAGTGATGGAGCATTAACAGGCCTCCATATAAAGAAATCTCTCTTCATCTCAGCCTGAAATGGCCATTCCCTTATCATGATACTGGGCTCTGGGTTCTAATCTCTCCAGCCTGAGGTAAATGTATCTCTGCATCTACCTTGTCCATTCTGAGTATCATTCACAGATTAGGTCTGTTCTGCCTGGAGCAGAGGAGGCTAAAAGGGGACATGACTGAGGTTATATCAAATCATGAAGGGTATAGATAAGGTACACTACAGAAAACCTCTCCCTATATCTGAGATACGTAAAACTGGTGGACCTGGATTGATGTGTATTATTATAGATATTATTTATTGTCATGTATACTAGGATATATTGAAAAAAACATTCCATACTATCAAGTCAAACCATCCATGCATGAGTATAATCAAGCCATACACAAGTATAAATGGTCGTTCAAAAATAAAAAAATACCAGGGTGCATAATATAGTGTTACAGTGTGATGCTATTACAGATAATACACATAAAAAATAAGGGCAAGTGCTGCAATGAGGTAGGTTGGGAATGGGAGCTGCATTTGTGTGATGGACTGAGCTTTATCCACAACTCCCTGCAATACCTTGCGGTCTTTGTCAGAGTTGTTGCCAAACCAAGCTGTGTTGTATCCCTATAAATTTAATGTATGGGATAGAAGGTTTAGTGAGGATCTGAGGAGTCTCATTTAACCTAGAGAGCGGTCTTTGTCAGAGGTGTTGCCGAATGAAGCTGTAATGCCTCCCAATAGATTTAGGGTATAGGATAAAAGATTTAGTGGGGATCTGAGGGAGACCCTTTCAACAGAGAGTGGTGTGTATTTGGAATGTACCTGGAGAGAGGGGTAAAAGCAGATTAACTGTCAGCATGTAAGGAGGTGTCTAGACCAGCTCTTGAATTGCCTGGGCATAGAAGGCTATGGCCAAATGCTGAACAATAAACTTACTCTGGATGGGTGCCTACTGGTCTATGTAGAAATACCAGGCCACAATGTCCATGCTGTATGACTATATGTCCTCTCATTCTTCCAACTCCAATGAGTTTGGGCTAATTCTCCTTAATCTCTCCTCAAAGGACAGCCCCCTGAAACTAGGATTCAATCTCAGAATGGGAGTTTGTCTGTTTACTCTCCCATTAAGTATCTTAGGACATTTTACTGTATTAACGAGGTAAGTAACTGAGGTTCATTAACAGGTTGAGCTCTGATCAGGATGGACTGGTTGGTGAATGCCAATGCCTTGTATCATGGACAGAGAAAGTTAGCAAATGCACCAGCTCCAGATAATTACAGATGGTTGATAAGAGCTTGTGATCCCAAGGACTCCCAATGAGTCTCTGCTATATCTTCTACAGATAGTCATAGGTGCTCCAAATTAAGTCTTGCCAAAGCCAATGCAAACTCAATTTTTAGGGGTGTAAGAACAAGGTTCTGTTCAACACGTGGAATGTGCCAATGCCTTCATTGAAATAATACCCGGGATCTTTTCCATCCATCTAAGAGAACAACTTGAGGCCTCATTTAAAGAGAAGGAAACAGCCGTGGTAATGCAGTAAATACAGAAAGTGCTAGAAATACTCAGCAGGTCAGGCAGCATCCAAGGTGAGAGAAATAGTGAATGATTCAGGTTATTCAGAAGCTTTGAGTCTGCATTATTGGCTGCCAGATTAGATAAATGTTTCACAACTTTGTAAGAGGACTGTAGTGAATGTTTGCACGGTTGTTGATTTTCTTCTTACGCAGTCCCTTGAGGATGACTCACTGTCATTGATGAAGTCAATATGGGCACCTTAGGGTCTTCCACAGAAGGGTCAGGAGATACCTAACATGGCAGGAGGGTGGGGGTGATTGGGAGTATGTAACTGTCATATAATTTGTTTAAGAAGGAACTGCAGATGCTGGAAAATCGAAGGTACACAAAAATGCTGGAGAAACTCAGCGGGTGCAGCAGCATCTATGGAGCGAAGGAAATAGGCAACGTTTCGGGCCGAAACCCTTCTTTAGACTTATTCTACATAGATCAGTCTGAAGAAGTGTTTCGGCCCGAAACGTTGCCTAAACGTTTCTCCAGCATTTTTGTGTAACTGTCATAGAATCCTTCTTTATGTAAACAGGCTTTTTAGCCCATGTTTACATGGATAGAAAACGTTTAGGAGGGATTTATGCCAAATGCAGACAAATACCACTAACTTAGTTTGAGACTATGCCTCACTGTCCTTGTCAGCCCATCCAATACCTATTTGTCAACACCCTGTCGGTACCTTTCTCTGCCTTTGTTTCAGTTGCTCATCTAAATTCTTCTTAAATATTATGAGGATAGCATACATCAGTGCTTTCTGGTAGACCACGGGTTTTGTGTGCGGGAGGTTGCAGAGAGGGGGGGAAGGAATAATGCTGAGTATTCCAAAACTAAGGCACAGCGAGAAGCATAGTCCAGTGTCGGTTAAAATGTACAGGAGTGACAGATGACTGAAGCTTAGCGTGGCTGGTCCAGGATAGCAAGAGTTTTGAACAAGCTGGAGTCTTTGGAAAATGTGAAGGAAGGAACTGCAGTTGCTGGTTTAAACCAAAGACAGACACAAATAGCTGGAGTAACTCAACCGGACAGGCAGAGTCTCTGGAGAGAAGGAATGGATGGCGTTTTGGGTCGAGACGCTTCTTTAGAATATGTGCGATGGGAAGCAGGACAATGGTTGGATTTTCAAAGTAACAAAAGGACACTAGGGAGCAGTGTTGCTCCATGACAAACATCCGTAACATTAAATATAATTTTCCCCCAAAACCTTTTAATAACTGGACTATCGCTGTAGCTGACTGCACCATACTTCTTAAATGAATGATCTCTCTTTTCAAGCTAAAGGATATTTTGGGGAGAAATGGTGCAACACATCTTTGGAGTCGAATCTGTCCTCGCTAATGGGTTCCTGCTGCACACAAGGCAGATGATGCAGGTGTGTGAGAGTTGCGATAAACATGGTGCTGCTTTTGCAAAGACTGAAAGTTGCCAGACCCAGCTGAGAGCAATGGGACGTTGCTGAAATAATTTATTTTGTTCTTTGAGAGCTGAGTCTTGACAAGCACAAGAGGAGGCTGCCAACTTTTTGCTTTGCGATACTTTTCACATTACCCATGAGGCCAGTTGGGGCTTTGGTTCACTCTCTGTCAGGAGCACAACCCAACCTCGATTCTGCACCGTCAGCTGCATATCAATGGCCTCATGCATTGGATTGAAGTGCCAAAGCAGGCTGCTACCATTTGATGGAACAGGAATAGGCTAAGCAGCCCCTCATAGTCACAGTCATAGAGTCATGCAGTTCAGAAAAGGGCTGTTTGGCCCACCACTTCCATGCTGAGCTTTCTGTCCATCTGCACTGGTCGCACTGATCACATCTTTCTATGCCTTGCCTATTCAAGTGTTTATCCTTAAATGTAGTGATTGTATCTGATTCCACTACCTCCTCTAGTAGCACCTACCAGATATCAACATTCACTGTACAAAACATTTTCCCCTCTGATCACCTTTAAACCAACTCATCTTAAGCCTATGCTCTCTTGTTTTTGATATCCCTACTACAGGGAAAGGATGTTGACTATCCACCCTATCTATGAATGCAATCATCTTATATCTCTCTCAGGTTTCCTCTCAATCGCCCTCACCTCGCGAAAAACTAACTCAGCCGATGCAATCTCACCCCATAACTAAAGTCCTCAAATCAAGAGAACATCCTGGTGAATGTCCTCTGCATTCACTCCAATGCAGTTCTCAAGCTTGTTCCGGCACTCAATTAGATTCACTTCTAATCAGTACCTGAACTCTGTCCATGCACTGCAATTATTCTAACCTAAACATTGTTTTCAAGGCTTGAATTGCTTCCCGGCAGTCTGACCAAACAAGGTGTGCACATGTTCCTCCTGAATTCCTCCCAAGACAGCTAGCTTTCATTTTATGACATCAGCCTTTCAAATTTGATTGATTCCGTGAGACAAAATTGTTTCAAAACTATTTGGTTCCATTTCTGGAATCGGATTTGAATCCACATGCCTCTGACCTACAGGCGAGTGAGTTTGCAGCTGAGCCAAGGCAAGACTTTCACAGCAGGGCTTATTAGACAATGGAGATATTGACTCCAGTCACATAAAGATAATTGCTACATATATCAACATTAAATAAACATTTGGGGTAAAGGGAACTGAGGAAGTGGGAGGAATTGAGTTTAATAAAGAGAAAGCCTTCACCCCAAACTGTGTGTGTATGATTGTGTATGTTTGTGTAAAACTCAATTTGTCTGGATTAGCATTGGAGTGTTCTGTTTGTTTGCTCTGTTCCCATTCTTATCTTATCTGTTGCAAGCATGTAGAGGGAAGGACAGTTTTTGTAATGTCTCTTTGAATAGGTTTCCAATTTCAATCAGGATGTTCCCGAGTTAGTATCTCATGGGCACTTATCTCATGGACATTCCAGTTTGGCAATGAGTTCAATTCCCAGTGTGCCAATTTGAGAATTAATTCAATTCATTTTTCAACTATATTCATTTTTATATTAAAAACCAGCGATGAAATGTAAGAGGTCTGTGATGATCTTTCGGGAAGAAAACAAAGCCTGTAAATGACTCAGGCCATCTAAATATTAGCTGTGGGTATCAGTGGTAAATAAACACTAGGCCCACCAGCACTTTCTCAGATCAGCCAGAGAGAGACACCAAATTCCAACAAATGTCTCATCCCATAAAACAAACTGTCTCCTTTTGGATCAGGATCCTCAGCTTGCTTTGTTCTCTGGAATAATATCCAGCTCGTTCCCTATTGAAGACTTGATTTCTATTGTTAATGTATCACAGGTCCGTAACTATATTTGCAAATTAGACCTCTGCATGACTTCCTTCCCTTTTCCAATTAGAATCAAAAAGTCATACAGCACAGACACAGCCCCTTTGGCCCAATTCATCCTTGCCAGCTAAGATACTCCATCTAAGAAACATAGAAACATAGAAAATCGGTGCAGGAGGAGGCCATTCGGCCCTTCGAGCCAACACCGCCATTCATTGTGATCATTGCTGATCGCCCCCTATCAATAACCCGTGCCTGCCTTCTTCCATATCCATTGACTCCGCTAGCCCCTCGAGCTCTATCTAACTCTCTCTTAAATCCATCCAGTGACTTGGCCTCCACTGCCCTCTGTGGCAGGGAATTCCATAAATTCACAACCCTCTGGGTGTAAAAGTTTTTTCTCACCTCAGTCTTAAATGACCTCCCCTTTATTCTAAGACTCTGGCCCCTGGTTCTGGACTAAGGTAGTCACATTTGCCCCAATTCACTCTAAAATCTTCCTATCCATGTGCCTGTCCAAATCTCTTTTCAAGTTTTATTATTGAACCTGCCTCTACTACTTTCTTGAGCAGATTGGTCCATATACCCACAACACTGTGAAACAGTTCCTCCTGTGGTTCCAATGCAATCTTTTCACTTTCACATAAACCTGTGCCCTCTAAATTTACTCCTCCATAGCCTTGGGTTACTTTGTACCTTCAGCTGAACAGTCATTTATGTTCAATGATTGTAAGGACATCCAAGGCTGGCAAAAGCATTATAAAAATTGATGTTTGATGTCAGACCGTAAGGTCTGAATGACAATAAAGGATCTATCTATCTATCTATCTATCTATGTTTGTTTTGCCTTCATTTGATTGTGTCAGCTTTGGCAATTGCCCCCAAAGTCCTGAAAACTGAAATGAAAGCCTCCTCTGTTGCAAAGAAACCAAACCCCAACATTTTCCTCATAACTTTGATTCCTCATGCCCACAATCATCCTGTTTGCTCACCTTGTCTCTCTCTGGGGGGTAATGTGAAGTGTTGTATCGGGCACCATCTGACGATGTTAGAAGTAAGCTACTGGAACAGTCTCACTTGGGCCATCTGACTCACTGGTTTGTTCAGGCTTATATCCAGAATGACCTGATCAATCTCTGGCATTGAGCTGATGTTTGCAAGCCAGCTTGACTTGGCTCTGCACTCAGCGACGAGTCGGAAAGTTGTGGAAAGCAGTCCCCATTGAAAAGCAGGAACAGGGAGACCTGAGCGTTCATGTACGCAAATCCTTGACAATGGAGTGTGACGTTTTCAGACATTACTAAACCCTCTGGGATCTGCAAAGGGAGAGTGTACAGGGAGGTTATCCAGAACCTGTGTGAAACACTTTCAAGGAAACATTAGGGTATTTACATTCAATCCTGGGAGAATGAGAACATTCACAAGAGATTTACAAGAATGATTCCAGGATTGAGGGATTTAACCCACAGGGTGAGACTGGAGAAAATGGCATTGTTATTCTTGGAGGAAAGAAGGAGATTCACCGAAGGCAGACAAGATCATGATTAGTTTAGGCAAGGAAAATAGAGGGAAACTGATCCAGCTTCTGGATGGACCTAGGACCAGGGGCAAAAGAAGAAGAGAAATGTACAAGATAATTCAAGATAGGGAATCCATTGCCTGTAGCAGAGTTAGAAGCAGAATAAATAAGGGCATTCAAAAGGGAATGGGATGGGTAACTGAGAAAAAATAATTTGTGGAACTGTGCGGTAAGAGTGGGATAATGAAAATGATGGGATTGCTCTACTTGGAGCCAGCACTGAGTTGATGAAATAACGGCTACAGTTTAAGAATAAGGGGTAAGCCAATTAGAACGGAGATGAGGAAACACTTTTTCACACAGAGAGTTGTGAGTCTGTGGAATTCTCTGCCTCAGAGGGCGGTGGAGGCCGGTTCTCTGGATACTTTCAAGAGAGAGCTAGATAGGGCTCTTAAAGATAGCGGAGTCAGGGGAAAAGGCAGGAACGGAGTGCTGATTGGGGATGATCAGCCATGATCACATTGAATGGCGGTGCTGGCTCGAAGGACCAAATGGCTAATCCTGCACCTATTGTCTATTGTCTATCTATTGTCATTCTTCTAAACTCCAGTGAGTACAAGGCCCAGTGCTGACAAACGCTCATCACAGGTTAACTTCCTCATTCCTGGGTTAAATGTGTGGTAAATGACTCCACCAACAGTGGAATCTGTTGCTTCTTCATTGCAACTCTATCATACCTTAGCACATTGCTGTTGGGTGGAGCTATAGACTTTAGGCTTTATAGATACAGCATGAAAATAGGCCCGTTGGCCCACCACGTCCACACTGACCAGCGAGCACTAGCACTCTCCAATCCATAAGGGACAATTTACAATTTTATAGATGCCAATTAACCTAAGAACCTGTATTTCTTTCGAGTGTGGAAAGAAACCAAAGCTCCCCAGGTGAAAACCCACGCAGTCACGGAGAGAACGTACAAACTCCATACAGACAGCACCCGTAGTCAGGATCAAATCGGGGACTCTGGTGCTGTAAGGCAGCAACTCTACCCAATATTATCTACTTTCACGCCCAATCCTGCCACTAGAGGCAATTTATGGAGGCATTTGAGATGTTGGAGGAAACTGGGGCACCCAAAGGCAGCCCACGTGGTCACAGGAAGAACATGCAAACTCCACACAGAGAGCAAGTGAGGTCACTGTGCTGCCCTGTGCAGCTTACTATGCTATTTCCCCCATCAATCCAAAGAATGCACTCTCCGGGATTTTATGAGGGGAAGATGAAAGGTGCTGCAGTAACACACATTTATCAATGGGAGGCTGGGAGGGAGATTAGTTTATTGATGAACTCCCTGGTATGGTATGAGGAGGGTTACTAGTTTGAATGCTTGCAGGGCACTACCATACACTGTCCTTCCCGGGGTGAACGGGACGTCCTGGAATGAGGGACACAAAAGACGAGAGAGTGTGTCTACATTGACATGAGAGCGAGTGTATACATTGACTTTGCGAGCTGCTAATTCTAAACAGCTGCAGGCTCCAGACAGTCTGGTAGCAGTGGGAGCTTAGCTCCTTCCTCGACACACTTGAAGTGATTAATGTTCCCTGGGGCTGCTTGCTCACAGTGGCTCGTGTGGACCTGGGACCTTTTCCAACTCAATTTGGCCTGAAACCCAATGCCCAGCTGTGGCAAGAGGCTGCACGTTCTAGAGCTTTAAATAGAGAGAGAGAGAGAAAGAGAGATAGAGATAGGGAGAGAGTGAGAGAGAGAAAAAAAGAGAGAGAGAGAGGGAGAGACAGAGAGAGAGAGAGAGACAAAGGTTTGAATGATTTAAGATCCTTGAATCCAATTTCTGGAAGCAAGATACTGATGCTATATCATTCTCTGGCAAAATGCTCTGATGCACAGGAGCTTCCTGCTGGTGCTGGAATGTCTCACGCCCGGGATGGTTGCCAAAACTCACGCCAAGATTCCTTGGGCATCATCTTCCAAACCCATGACCTCCCGCAGCTCAGAGGACACAAGTGTCCAACCACATGGGTTCAGCAAGTTCGCCTCTAGTTCATACCGCAGGGGCACATGCTGGCAATTCAGGATTTCCCACAGCTGTAACACCCCCAACATTGGCCCACCATAGGAACACTGCAGGAATTACTCGTTTCTAAGCTTCCCCCCAGTCTAGTTTCAGAAAAAACACTGAATCAAGTACTTGAATCAACGAATCTTTATTTTAACAAAAGCGCATTACAGTTCAACTACAGTACCTATCCCACCGTGGGTTCGATCCTCGTATCTGCTTGCTCAAACCCTCTAGGCCTCGCTCAGACAGAGGCACTCCAGAAAGTCATGCAGTCCCAAGCGCTCTTCCAGAAGATCAACCCTGGACCTCGTGGTAGCGCGCTTTTATATGTCCCAGAACCTCGAGGGGCCAAACCACATGGGGGTGGTCTCTTAATAATCCAATTACAGATATCGATTAACCCCATACATAACAGACATTTCCCTAACCCTATAATACAGTAGCTCAAGACATTGTATTCAAACCGGACTTCGCAAGGAAGCCAGTTTAGAAACATTTACCCTGATCTGCCAGAACCCCATACAAGGCTCAATAACTCATCCAATCAACACTCAGCAAAGTTGAACTCTGCAACAGTATTTACAATTATTTACAAGGTGTATGTCTGGTTTGCAGCCATCCTATCCATTCTATGCATTTTGCACCTAATTGACAGGGTCTGCAGGTGTTCTTATTCTTTTCTTGCAAATTGTATCTAGGCTCTAGACACACTGGCACCACTCCGCAGCTTGTCCCAGCTCTGCAGAGAGCATTTCCAACTTGACCAAATCTCCCAGCAGCCCTGAAGCTTTTACTACATTGTAAAGTCCTAGCCTCTCCAATTTGGCTAGGATTAACAAAATGGCCCACCCACTGATAGATGTCAGTTTCATCAGCAATGTCCATTTCTCAGGAGTGGACCGACCCTCATTAATATCCAGCATAAGGCAACACCAGAATTTATATTTGTCTCCTGAATAACACAATTACTATGTCTTGGTCTACGGCCTTTTAAAAGCCTCAATTTCCACAGTCTACAGTTGCTTCTGTTGTCTGTTAAATCCCATGGCAAAGACGTCATATTATCTAAGGGGCCACACCATTCCCAGGGAGTACAGTCCAATTGGAACCACTATCTCCCAAGTGAGATTCTAAATTGCTCCCCAAACTAGATATAATTAACTCCCCTCCCCCTCCCCCCCCTCCCCACCTTGCAGTGTTCTAGAAAGAGCACAATAATTCACTATGATGGTGTTTCACTATATTGAGTAATACTTCCCAAACACAGTCTTAGCTTTCCATCTTCCAGCACAGGCTTGATTGGCTATATGACTTCTTTCTGTGTATTATATTTCTCTGGGTCATTTTGGGAGCCTGCTGTGTACAACTTGACCATTATATTTCCTGCTTTGAATATTGTCTGCAATTCGCAGTGAAAGGTTTGCATCATCCTGATATGTTGGGAAGCAAGAAGCTGTTTATTCCATCCAGGGGATGAAATGTTTGCTTTGTGACTATAATCCATTTTATTTTAATATTGCCAGTTTCTGATCTAAGGGTGCATTCCATTAGATAAGAATTGATTAGGACCTATTTTAGTACTCAAAATGTTTCCACGGCTCGAATCCTATAATCCCAAGAGTTAGATGAAATAAAAATAATCCTTATTTAATGGACTGCTCCAAGATATAATAACATCGTCTAAACCTTGGCAAAGATGAATGGTTAAGACAATGATATGTGCAGAGCAATTCCATTGGTGTCTCATACACCAACAAGCCCACTTTCAGATTTGTGAAGGAAGGAGGAAGAAAGTGTCATATGGTTTCAGAGAGAACTCCATCTCTAATAAATGAACAAATATAGTTTGATTAATGGACCGGAGCTGTCCTGTGCCTTAAAAACAAATGTTCCATAGCAAGAATGAGGCTGCGCCATCTGTTTAATGAAAGAAATGACTAAAAAAATAACATCATTCTCAGAACGAATGAGTCTAGCACACAAATGGAATAATAAATAGTTGACTCCTTGTCAAATCAACAAACATACACCCACATGCTTAACCAATAAGACACTTAAATGTCGACATGTCTAAACAGCGACACACCTAATGATTTACACACCTAGTGATTTACACACATAATTATTGACACACCTAAGGGGGTGGCACATTGACGCAGGGGTATAATTGCTACCTTACAGTGCCAGGGACCCATGTTCGATCCTGTGCACGGGTACAGTCTGTACGAAGTTTGTACGTTCTTTCTGTGACCTGTGTGGATTTCCTCTGGGTGCTCCATTTTCTTCCCACGCTCCGAAGATGTACAGGTTTGTAATTAATTGGCTTTGGTAAAATTGTAAATTGTCCCAAGTGTGTGTAGGACAATGCTAATATACGGGGATCGCTGGTCGGCGTGGACTCGGTGAGCCGAAGAGCCTGTTTCCGCGCTGTATCTCTAAATTAAACTAAACATCAACACAGCTACACAGTGGTACATCTAATCATCGGTATACCTAACGACTGATGCACTTAAACAGTGACTTGCCTGACTATCTACACATCTAACTATCGACACACCTAAACAGTGACTCCCCCTATCATCATCATACTTGAACATTGACACATGTACATATCAATACACCTAAACATCAAAACATCTAAACATAAACATATTAGCACACATACATAACAACGCACCTAAATATCTACACATACATACATATTGACACATGCCTAAATATTGACACATATGTGTACACAACGTATACACCTACACAACTAGACATTGACTTACCTACACGTTCCCACATTATCAATGCTTAAACTAATAAACTTACACATAAACAAATCTTCATGTCGCATTTCAATGCACCAACGAATCAACACATCTAAATATTGATCACCCTACTGATCAATACAAGTGCACAATAGCATACCGGCACATCTCTATATTAGCTCCCAACACATTAAACTCAACACATTTATTTAGAGAGGACTAGAATACGAAAACAGGGATGTAATGCTGAGGCTTTAAAAGGTGCTGGTCAGGCTGCATTTGAGGTGTGGTGAGCAATTTTGGGCCTCATATCTGAGGAAGGATGGGCTGGCGCTGGAGAGAGTCCAGAGGAGATTTACAAAATGACCCCAGGATGAGTGGGTTAACATATGATGAGCTTCTGACGGCACTGGGCCTCTACTCCCTGGAGTTCAGAAGAATGCGGGAATCACATTGAATGGTGAAAGGCTTGGATAGAGTGGATGTGGAGAGGATGTTTCCACTCATGGGAATGTCTAGGAACAGAGGTCATAGCATCAGGATATAAAAGGATGTTCCTTTAGGAAGGAGATAAGGAGGAATTTCTTTAGTCAGAGGGTGGTGAATCTGTGGAATTCATTACCACAGAGGACTGTGAAGGCCGTCAATGGATATTTTCAAGGCAGAGAAGGGGGTGGGGTGGGGTGTCGAATGGGATAGTGGAGGATGGAGTTAAAGGGAAAGGGTTTCTTAAATGTGTGAGCGTAGAGACAGAGGGATGTAAAATGAGGGTAGAAGCAATAGGTAGCAAGGTGAAAAGTAAAAGTGGCAGGCCGGCAAATCCAGGGCAAAAATCAAAAAGGGCCACTTTTCAGCATAATAGTATAAGGTGTAAGAGTGTTGTAAAAACAAGCCTGAAAGCTTTGTGTCTCAATGCAAGGAGCATTCGTAATAAGGTGGATGAGTTGAATGTGCAGATAGCTATTAATGACTATGATATAGTTGGGATCACAGAGACATGGCTCCAGGGTGACCAAGGCTGGGAGCTGAACATCCAGGGATATTCAATATTCAGGAGGGATAGACAGAAAGGGAAAGGAGATGGGTAGCGTTGCTGGTTAGAGAGCAGATTAACGCAATAGTAAGGAAGGACATTAGCTTTGAGGATGTGGAATCGATATGGGTAGAGCAGCGAAACACTAAGGGGCAGAAAACGCTAGTGGGAGTTGTGTACAGGCCACCTAACAGTAGTAGTGGAGTTGGGGATGGCATCAAACAGGAAATTAGAAATGCGTGCAACAAAGGTAAAACAGTTATAATGGGTGACTTCAATCTACATATAGATTGGATGAATCAAATTGGCAAGGGTGCTGAGGAAGAGGATTTCTTGGAATGTATGCGGGATAGTTTTCTAAACCAACATGTAGACGAACCAACAAGAGAGCAGGCTATTCTAGACTGGGTATTGAGTAATGAGGAAGGGTTAGTTAGCAGTCTTGTTGTGCGTGGCCCCTTGGGCAAGAGTGACCATAATATGGTTGAGTTCTTCATTAGAATGGAGAGTGACATCGTTAATTCAGAAACAAGGGTACAGAACTTAAAGAAAGGTAACTTTGAGGGTATGAGACGTGAATTGGCCAAGATAGACTGGCGATTGATTCTTAATGGGTTGACGGTGGATATGCAATGGAAGGCATTTAAAGACTGCATGGATGAACTACAACAATTGTTCATCCCAGTTTGGCAAAAAAATAAATCAGGGAAGGTAGTGCATCCGTGGATAACAAGGGAAATCAGGGATAGTATCAAAACAAAAGATGAAGCGTACAAATTAGCCAGAAAAAGCAGCCTACCAGAGGACTGGGAGAAATTCAGAGACCAGCAGAGGAGGACAAAGGGCTTAATTAGGAAAGGGAAAATAGATTATGAAAGAAAACTGACAGGGAACATAAAAACTGACTGCAAAAGCTTTTATAGATATGTGAAGAGAAAAAGATTAGTTAAAACAAATGTAGGTTCCTTGCAGTCAGAAACGGGTGAATTGATCATGGGGAACAAGGACATGGCAGACCAATTGAATAACTACTTTGGTTCTGTCTTCACTAAGGAAGACATAAATAATCTGCCGGAAATAGCAGGGGACCGGGGGTCAAATGAGATGGAGGAACTGAGTGAAATCCAGGTTAGCTGGAAAGTGGTGTTAGGTAAATTAAATGGATTAAAGGCCGATAAATCCCCAGGGCCCGATAGGCTGCATCCCAGAGTACTTAAGGAAATAGCCCCAGAAATAGTGGATGCATTAGTGATAATTTTTCAAAACTCTTTAGATTCTGGAGTAGTTCCTGAGGATTGGAGGGTTGCTAATGTAACACCACTTTTTAAAAAGGGAGGGAGAGAGAAAACGGGAAATTACAGACCAGATAGTCTAACGCCAGTAGTGGGGAAACTGCTAGAATCAGTTATTAAAGATGGGATAGCAGCACATTTGGAAAGTCGTGAAATCATTGGACAAAGTCAGCATGGATTTATGAAGGGTAAATGATGTCTGACGAATCTTATAGAATTTTTCGAGGATGTAACTAGTAGAGTGGATAAGGGAGAACCAGTGGATGTGTTATATCTGGACTTTCAGAAGGCTTTCGACAAGGTCCCACATAAGAGCTTAGTATACAAACTTAAAGCACACGGTATTGGGGGTTCAGTATTGATGTGGATAGAGAACTGGCTGGCAGACAGGAAGCAAAGAGAAGGAGTAAACGGGTCCTTTTCACAATGGCAGGCAGTGACTAGTGGAGTACCGCAAGGCTCAGTTCTGGGACCCCAGCTATTTACGATATATATCAATGATTTGGACGAGGGAATTGAATGCAACATCTCCAAGTTTGCTGATGACACACCTGGGGGGCAGTGTTATGGAGGAGGATGCTACACCAGTCATTGAAGGTAGGCAGCAAATGCAGGGCAGCAGTATAATGTGGATAAGGCCACTTTGTAAAAGTAGATTATTATCTGAATGGTGGCCGATTAGGAAAGGGGAGATGCAACAAATGGTATGTTAGCTTTCATTGCAAAAGGCGAATGAGTGTTAGGAGCATAGCAAAGGAGAGTATAGGAGCAGGGAGGTTCTACTGCAGTTGTACAGGGTCTTGGTGAGACCACACCTGGAGTATTGCGTACAATTTTGGTCTCCTAATCTGAGGAAAGACATTCTTGCCATAGAGGGAGTACAGAGTAGGTTCACCAGACTGATTCCTGGGATGTCAGGACTTTCATATGAAGAAAGACTGGATAGACTCGGTTTGTACTTGCTAGAATTTAAAAGATTGAGAGGGGATCTTATAGAAACTTACAACATTCTTAAGGGGTTGGACAGGCTAGATGCCGGAAGATTGTTCCCGATGATGGGGAAGTCCAGAACAAGGGGTCACAGTTTAAGGATAAAGGGGAAATCTTTTAGGACCGAGATGAGAAGAACTTTTTTCACACAGAGAGTGGTGAATCTCTGGAATTCTCTCCCGCAGAAGGTAGTCGAGGCCAGTTCATTGGCTATATTTAAGAGGGAGTTAGATGTGGCCCTTGTGGCTAAAGGGATCAGAGGGTATGGAGAGAAGGCAGGTACAGGATACTGAGTTGGATGATCAGCCATGATCATATTGAATGGCGGTGCAGGCTCGAAGGGCCGAATGGCCTACTCCTGCACCTATTTTCTATGTTTCTATGTTTCTACGATAGATTCTTGATTAGTACAGGTGTCAGAGGCCATGGGGAAAAGGCAGGAGAATGAGGTTGAAGGGGAGATTTACGGGCCTGTCCCACTTGGGCGTCATTTGCGCGTCATTTATGCGACATCATTTACGCGTCACGACGCATGATGCGCGCATGGTTCGTGGTGGCATAAGCAGTGATATGTGGTTGCGCGCGGCGCCTCAGGATTTTGGGGTTCACAAAACCTTTCCGCGCCACCTGCGTGACAAGCAAATTACGCCCAAATGGGACAGGCCCTTAAGATCAGCCAGATTGCATGGCAGAGTTGCATGGCAGACTTGATGGGCTGGATAATCTAATAACTGCTCCTATCACTTATGAACCTATGAACACCTGCATGTCAGCACTTTGACATATTTGGACACCAGTACAAGTGTACCGTACATCCACTTGTCAATGCAACTGCACATAGACACATCTAAACCAACACATTGGCATGCCTAAACTGATACAGCTACATTAACATACCCACATCAAATCCCTTTAAGATTGATATATCTACTTTCAACACACATTCTGTAATAACAACACACCAACATTCTAACATACCTACACATTGGCAAATTATCATCCCTACTGGTCATCACACTTACACATCAACACCTCTATTGATCATCACTCACACATCAACACACCTCTACAATGACTCACCAAAACATTGACATACAGTATCTACTCATTGACACCACAGAGAGTGGGAATATGTTTTTCCCCAATTACCAGGATCTGACCAGTGGAGGTGTTGCAGGGATTGGAGCATCGGCTTCAGCAATTCACTATTCATTCCATCTGTGAGGAATAGCATGCCATATTTCCAATTTTGCCATTGAAACAGAATTAGATGATATTGTGAATACAGATGAGGGAAGATTCAAGAGGATATGGGCAAACTAAGTGAGTGGGTGGGAACATGACATGTGGGATATAATATAGAAAAATGTGATGAAAAATTCAATTCAATTCAATTCAACTTTAATGTCATTGCACAAATACAAGTATGGGTACAACAAAATGCAGTTTAGCATCAGCCCGTAGTAATAGTGCAATATAGAAATAAAAATACAGAATAAGCAAACAATGTGGACGAAGAGACTGGAGAAATCTAACGGCGGGACTCCGAGTTCAGCAATGTGATAGTGTTGTTTGTAGAATCTGTTCCTCATCCTACTAGTACGAGACCTAAGGCTCCTGTACCGCCTCCCTGATGGGAGGAGGGCAAACAGTCCATGGTTGGGGTGGGAGAGGTCTTTGATGATCTTCCCGGCCCGTCTCAGACACCGTTTTCGGTGGAGGACATCCATGGCAGGGAGCGGGGCACCGATGATGTACTGAGCGTTTTTCACCACCCGTTGTAGTGCCTTCCTGTCCGCTACAGTGCAACTGCTGTACCATACCGTGAAGCAGGTGGTCAGGATGCTTTCGATGGTACAGCGGTAAAAGTTGGTCAGGATCTGGGGGGACAGGTGAGCTTTCTTGAGCCTCCTCAGGAAGTAAAGGCGCTGCTGCGCGTTTTTGATCAGCTTGGCGGTGTTGAGGGACCAGGACAGATCCTCCGAGATGTGTACCCCGAGGAATTTGTAGTTGCAGACGCGCTCCACCTCAGTCCCGTTTATATGGATGGGGGTATGTCTGCCCCCTCTGTTCTTCCTGAAGTCAAAAAAAATTTCCTTCGTCTTCGTGGAGTTGAGGATGAGGTTATTGTTGGCACACCAGGTTGTCAGGTGCTGGACCTCCTCCCTGTAGGCTGACTCGTCATTGTCACTGATCAGTCCTACCACCGTGGTGTCATCGGCAAATTTAATGATGGCGTTGGAGCCATACTTAGGCATGCAGTCATGGGTGAAGATGGAGTAGAGGAGAGGGCTGAGCACACAGCCCTGTGGCACGCTGGTGTTCAGTGTTATAGTGGAGGAGGTGAGGTTGTTGACCCTAACAGACTGTGGTTTGATGGTGAGGAAATCCGGTGTCCAATTGCAGAGGGAGGTGGAGATGCCAAGTCCGCTGAGTTTGGTGATCAAGCTGGCGGGGATGACAGTGTTAAAGGCAGAGCTGAAATCAATGAACAGCAACCT